>NC_054476.1:141302146-141391569 GCF_017639515.1 Carcharodon carcharias
TATTGCTGAGCAAGTGCCGCTTGATAGCACTGCTGATTACCCCTTCCATCACTTTACTGATGATGGAATGTAGGCTGATGGGACAGTAATTGGCCAGGTTGATTTATCCTGCCTTTTGTGTACAAGACACAACTGGGCAATTTTCCACATAGCCGGGTAGATGCCAGGGTTGTAGCTGTACTGGAACAGCTTGGCTGAAGGTGCGGCAAGTTCTGGAGCACATGTCTTTGGTACTATTGCCAGAATATTGACAGAGCCTTTGCAGTATCCAGTCCTTTAAGTCGTTACTTGATATCATATGGAGTGAATCGATTTGGCTGAATACTGGCATCTGTAATGCTGGGGACCTCTGGAGGGGGCCGAGATGGATCATCCACTCGGCACCTCTGGCTGAATATTGTTTGAATGCTCCAACCTTATCTTTTTCACTGATGTACTGGGCTCCCCCATCATTGAGGATGAGGATATTTCTGGATCCTAAACCTCCAATGAGTTGTTTAATTGTCCACCACCATACATGACTGGATGAGCTGGGACTGTAGAGCTTAGAAATGATCTGTTGGATGCGGGATGACTTAACCTTGTCTATCACTTGCTGCTTATGCTGTTTGGCATGTAAGTATCCTGTGTTGTAGCTTCACCAGGTTGACACCTCATTTTTAGGTATGCCTGGTGCTGCTCCTGGCTTTCCCTCCTACACACTTCTTTGAACCAGGGTTGATCCCCTGACTTGGTGGTAGAGTGGGGGATATGCCAGACCATGAAGTTACAGATTGTGTTCGAGTACAATTCTGCTGCTGGCCTACATCGCCTCATGGTTGCCCGGTCTTGAGTTGCTAGTTTCTGTTTGAAATCTATCCCATTGGTAGTGCCACCCAACACAATGGAGGGTATCCTCAATGTGAAGACAGACAGTGCGGTCGTCGCTCCTACAAATACTGTCATGGACAGATGCCTGTGCGGCAGGCAGGTTGGTGAGGATGAGGTCAAGTATGTTTTTCTCTCCTGTGGGTTCCCTCACCACCTGCCAAAGGTCCAGTCTAGCAGCTGTGTCATTTAGGACATGGCCAGCTTGGTCTGTGGTGGTGCTACCAAGCCACTCTTGGTGATGGACATTGAAGCCCCCGATACAGAGTACTTTCTGCACCCTTGCCACCTTCAGTGCTTCTTCCAAGTGGTGTTCAACACGGAGGAGGACAACTGATCAACCGGTGAATGGCAGTATGTGGTAGCAGCAGGTTTCCTTGCCCATGTTTGGCCTGATACCATGAGACTTCATGGGCTCTGGAATTAATGTTGAGGACTCCCAGGGCAACTCCCTCCCGACTGTTTGTCCTGCCAGTAGGACAGCACATCAAGGTGGTGTCTGGGACATGATCCATAAGGTGTGAGTATGACTGTGTCAGTTTGTTGCTTGGCTATTGTTGCTTGGCTAGTGTGGGAGACAGAAGACTCCAGATTCTATTTAGGAGGTGTTTGCAGGATCAGCTGGGTTTGCTGTTGCTGTTTCTAGTGCCTAGGTCGATGCTGGGTGGTCTGTCCGGTTCCGTTCGTTTTTATTGGCTTTTTAGCGGTTGATAGAACTCGGTGACTTGCTAGACCATTTCAGAGTCAACCACATTTCTGTGGATCTGTAGTCAGACCAGGTCTCCTTCCCTAAAGGAGCATTAATGAACCAGGTTTTAATGATTTTTACGATAATCAACAACGGTTTCGTGGCCATCATTGGACTTTTAATTCCAGATGTTTATTGAATTCACATCCCATCATCTACTGTGGTGGGATTCGAACCCGGGTCCCCAGAGCATTACCCTGGGTCTCTGGATTACCAGTCCAGTGACAATACCACTACACCACCGCCACCCCCCTATATCACTACACCACCGCCATCCCCTTATATCACTACGCGACCGCCACTCCCCAGCGGTTCAAGAAGGTGGATCACCACTACCTTCTCAAGGGTAATTAGTGATGGGCAATAAATGTGACACCCACATCTTATGAATGAATAAATAAATGAGAGACTAGGAATGACACCCAGATTTGTTTATTTTCCATAATTTCCCGTTGCTGCAGCCCTGGTGTGAGAAGCTGAGGAAGGTGACCTGTTTTTGGATCGCTCCTGCCCTCTGCTCCCCTCCCAACCCCTAACAGTTTTGGTTTTTTCTGAATATTTATGAAATATTCTCATTTTATCAAGAATAATGATATCAGTTTTTCCAAGTGCTGTATGTAAAGAACTCCTGTGACATTCCTTTAACAGCTTTTATTTCCTTTTACTTTTAGTACTTGATGTTTAATTTAGGTTGAATCCCAATTGTGATACCCAGGAGGAAGGGATTTCTTGATTCCCTTTCCTAGGGCTGTGTCTGACCCTGGTTCCCCAGGAGATGGTGGGGCAGTGCGTCAGTCAGCAGGGATGGTGGGGTTTGGCAGTGTCTGATCCTGGGCCTATGGCGGTGGGGGGAGGGTGTGGCTGGGGATGACCCTTGACCAGACCCCCAAGTTTTTGGTAAGATTTGGCTAGGGAGCAATAACTTTTGTTTAAAGCAAAGTTTGAGATTCAAGACACTTGCTCAGTGAAGAAAACCATAAGATTCCATGGATTTTGAACAAACAAAAAATAAGCTTCACTGTACAAGGTCAGGAAGATCAAATAATTTGCAATATCTATCTTATACTTTAACATTCGGGGCTAATTTGAGGTACAAATGAATCAACAGGCAAACACTCCACACTGCACAATGACTTCAGATTTCTCAACAATCCGCCCAGATGTCAGTGGCACTAAGTCAACCAATCTCACTGAAGTTCCATTTCTCTCACGAGGAATTCTAGTCTTCACTTTCAAAGATTTCGTCTTGGAATTCTCTCCAAAAGTTGCTCCAACTCAGACAGCTTCAACAACTCGCTCGGCTTCAATCTCGTCTCCTGAGGTTCTGTTCCCTTGGATTCCTGAATCCCCATCAAACATCAACGCACAAGCACAATTTCAGCTCTTCAGCCACACCAAGCAGAACAGTGCCGCTCCAAAGAGGCATCTTTGCCCCAGTGACCTGTAGCATGGAGTCACCAACATTTGGCTGCCACCTTAGGTCTTCAGGGGTTTCTCTTGAGCTCTCTTTAGTTACCAACCTCGGACAGCATCAACGAAGGCCCACCTTGCAGGTTTTCAATGTCGTCTCCCGAGATTCCATTCCCCTGGATTCCCAAGTATACACTCAAGCACCAAATTACAGGCACATCTTCAGATCTTTAGCCACGCTGAGCCAACCGCTACTGCTCCAAAGGGGTACTTTTGCCCCAAAGAACCTTCAGCTGCCTTTTCCACTTAGTCTGCTCCCTGCAGCCCTTTCGATTATCAGAGATACCCTTAGGCCCTCTTTACTTAGTCTGCTTCCTGCAGACCTTTTCCTATTTAGAGCCTATTTCTCTGCTCCTTTCATTTTCCTTAACTGTCTCCTATTTCTGTCCCCTACCTGGGACTTTCTTCTGGGAGCACTTGCTGTCTCCTCTCCCTGTCCTCTGCCTGGGACACTTGCCAGCAATAGCGAGCTGCACGCAGTCACCTGACCTGGGCTTTTTCACCTTTTTTTCTCTTTATGCGCAGGGACGCTGAGCCTGTCCTGGGCCCGAAGAACTCACAAATTGCAGAATTGTGCGTGTGAAGCCCACTCCCAGCCTGTACATGCGCAGCAAGTTCAAGGCCTGTCAGGAGTTAAAGTTCCTAACCTGTAAGCTCAACAAGGTAAGCATAACATTCTGGATCTGACCATGACCGTGGTATAAAGGAAGAAGTAATGGGAACTTGTCAGAAAGATACAGTGATAATCATGGGGCATTTTAATCAACAGATAGACTGGAAAAATCAGAAGGGCAAAGGTAGCCTAGATGAGGAGTTTATAGAATGTTTTTGGGGTCATTTCTTGGAACAGCATGTTCTGGAGCCAACCAGAGAGCAGGCTATACTAGACCTGAAACTGTGCAATGAAATAGGATTAATTGATAGCCTTATAGTGAAAGCACCCCTTGGTAGCAGCGATCATATGGTTGAATTTTACATTCAGTTTGAGGGAGAGAAGAGTTGGTCCAAGGCTAGTATTTTAAACCTAAGGGCAATTATGAGGGCATGAAAGCAGAGCTAGCTAGAGTGAACTGGCAAATGAGGTTGAGGGATAGGTCCATAGAGATGCAGCGACAGACTTTTAAAGTGATATTTCAGAATACACAGAATAGATTCATTCCAATAAGAAAGAAGACTTCCAAGGAGAGAACCCACCATCCGTGGTTAATAAAAAAGTTAAAGATAGTATCAAACTTAAAGAAAAAGCATATAATTACACAAAGCCGGGTGGCAGGTGAGAAGATTGGACAGAATATAAAGAACAGCAAAGAAGGACAAAAAGATTCATAAGGAGAGAAAAATTAGAGTATGAGAGAAAGCTAGCTGGAAATATATAAGAATTTCTATAGATATTTAAATCAACATGTCTGTAGCATTTTTTTTATTCATTCATGGGATGTGGGTGTCCATTGCCCATCCCTAGTTGCCCTTGAGAAGGTGGTGGTGAGCTGCCTTCTTGAATCATTGCAATTCATGTGGTGTAGGTACACCCACAGTGCTGTTAGGCAGGAAGTTCCAGGATTTTGACCCAGCGACAATGAAGGAACAGCGATATATTCCCAGGTAAGGATGATGAGTGGCTTGGAGGGGAACTTCCAGGTGGTGGTGTTCCCATGTGCCTGCTACCTTTGCCTTTCCAGATGGTAACGGTTGTGGATTTGGAAGGTGCTATCTAAGGAGCCTTGGTGAGTTCCTACATTGCATCTTGTAGATGGTGCACACTGCTGCTACTGTGCATTGGTGGTGGAGGGAGAGAAACAGAGTTAACGTTTCCTGTTGAATATGACTCTTCAAACTGTGGAAGAGTCATTTGGACTCAACATTAACTTGTTTCCCTCTCTACAGACTGTGGCTTGTTCCTGGTGCTTTCTGGTCATTCTCTGGCTTAGCTTTTACAAAGTGAGCAGTTGGGATAGGCTATTATATCATCATAATAAACACCACTCAGTTGTCAGACTGCTTAGTGACTCTGATATATTCAGTTAGCATGAATCAAGTTTCATCACTGGGTATCCTGGGAGTTAATATTTACTTCAGTGTTCCTGCAGGAGAGAACTAATGAAGCATTTATGTGGAGCTCTGTACAGTCAATCTCCTCCACCTTGCATCCTGAATCCATTGCAAGCATGCTGTGACCGCAGTACATATTTCTCCTGAAAGTGGTTTCCTCAATGACATACAGAGTACGAAAGCACTACTAACTGGCAAGTTCTTATGTTTGTTTCCTGGGGTATGCTCATTTGGGGCAGTCCATGTCAGCCATGGCTCTGTGGGTAGCAAACAGGCTTCGGGATCGGAAGGCTGTGGGTTCAAGTCTCACTCCAGAGATTTACGCACCTAATCCAGGCTGACACCGTAGTACAGCACTGAGGGAGTGCCATGGCATCAGACATCCTGTCTTTCAGATGAGACATTAAAAATTCCACAGCCACTATTTCAAAGAAGAGGAGGGGAGTGCTCCCCCTGTCCTGAGCCAATATTTATCCCTCCAGCAACATTTCTAAAAACAGATACTGCATTTCCTACATTAAAACAGTGACTATGACCATACTCCAAAATTGTTTCATTGGTTGTGAAATGCTTTAGGTTGGACACCCTGTCTTAGCCTCAGCGTCGTGAGCTAGGAAGGGAATAAAATAATTGGAGATTGTCTTTTTATTTTATTCCAGTAATTGCGGCTGGAAAGTGAGTCTAGACAGGATTGAGCTCAGCTGTGATTCCCCCCCATGGCTGATGAGCTGCTGATGCTCAATGTCAAGATTCACACAGAATGGGCACCTGGCTCAGGTAGCAATTTCCTACTGAAAGTTAATGGGAGAGGCGAGCACACACAAGCTAAGGGACCATTAGTCTCAGTACACAAATGGTTAAGTGTGTGGTGCATGGACAACTGCGTGATCTGTATTTGCTTTCAAATAACTACTTTAGCCAGATTTGTACTGGACCGAGAGTGAAAGGAAGTGTTGCTTTGTCCTGGAATATGCTCAAAGATTCTGCTTGTAGAAAACACCAGAACATGAGTTGTAGAGTGACGTGGGGAGGTGGCTGTGGGCAGTTCGTCTGCAGCTCCTCAGACCCTCCTGCATCTAGCATTCTCCATTCCTTCCAGCACAATGAGAATTTGTCCCCTGTCAATAGCTTGGTCGCCTCACTGTTAGAATTACAACAAAGACTGCACTTTCTTTATCTTTCAACAATGTCACTAATAAAAATATAATCTGGTCATTTAACGCCGCTGTTTGTGGGAGTTTATTGTGCACAAGTTGGCTGTCCTGTTTCCTACATTTAAAGAAAGTCACTAAACTTAAGATGCGGTGAATTGCTTTGAGAGATCACTAATGGCCCATCCATCTATCTCAGTTTGAGAGACAAGTCCTCAGTGTCTCCTTGCTGTGATTAGCTGTTGACGAGGTAATACTTTGCGGATGGCACTAGGTCTCAGCTGGGCACTGAGCACTGTTACGGAGTTTGTTTACTCTTCTCTGTTTACTCAGCTGTCAATCATAAACTTTTATTTGTATAATGTGTGCTCCGGTTAACACTTGGGAGTTCTAATCCAGTGACATGTAAGAAAGTGTTGTGAACACAGTTGGAAAACTTAATTGAGGAAGATCTGAAGAGAAAAGATCTTGGTATTAACAGCCATGAATGTTCCGGTAGGTTTGTGTTTGTGTTTATGAATGAGAGGGGCGCACTCTGTCTTAAAACTCTCACAGGGAGGGGATGAAAAACTGAGCTACAGCCACGTTGAGCATGAGGCCTGAGAGTTTATCCCAAAACATATCTAAGCTGATGAGATGCGGACCTTGAATCTCTGCCAGGTATAAAGGACTGAATGCACAGCACAAAAATAAAATAATTCACATCACAAAAAGAAGTGTTTCACTAGTGCAGCACAAAGTGCTGAGCTTGTTGGGAGAGAATAGAGGGAGCTTTACTGTATACCTGTCCTGAGGCTGTTTGATGTGGCAGTGTAGAGGGAGTTATACTCTGTGTCTAACCCCGTGATGTACCTGTCCTGGGAGTGTTTGATGGGATGAATGGGGCAATTATTTAAGTGGAGGAAAATGGGCCAATAATCAGAAATTGATGCAATTATGATATTTTATGATACGTTGTGATATTGTGTTTACATTTGGAGGAAATCAATTTTATTTCCATGTTTCTGTGTATCAGAAACATGGAAAAAAAAATTGATTTCCTCCAAATGTAAACACAATGATGTCGCCTAAAGATTCTCATGCACTCTCTGAGCCTGAAGAAACTCACTGAAGCATGGTTGGTTATTCTATTTAAAACTGTAGCATTAGTGTTAAGAAAAATAACTGATGTCATTTTCGATGTTAATTTGCAGTACTGATCTTTGGATTC
Source organism: Carcharodon carcharias (assembly GCF_017639515.1). NCBI lineage: Eukaryota > Metazoa > Chordata > Chondrichthyes > Lamniformes > Lamnidae > Carcharodon > Carcharodon carcharias. The sequence goes on from NC_054476.1 coordinate 141,309,642, forward strand.
ATGATCTGACATGTCTAAGGAATGTGCTGTGTTCAGCTGAGAGAATGGCAGACAGCAGGAAGTAGCTTGGTGTGTTTGGAGTTAAACTGGATGTGTCCTGACATCCAGAGTTCATTGAGGGAGAGACAATTCTGATAAGGGCAACCTGGAGTGATGCTTTGCCTGGTTATCAAGACTAATATAGACAGCATCACTAATTTGAAAAAAGGTGCAGGATTGCTCTTTCTATTTCAGGATCAGTAACTATCCCAGTCTTTGTAAATCGGCAGCTTTAGAGAAATTAACAGGGATGTGGATTGAAGCTTTACTCATTATCCTCAGACTCCAGTGTCACATTGCAAAGGCTCCACAAAGATTTAGGATTTAGCAATATCTAGTAAAGCTCTGCACCCTCTTGAAGGCTGTTAAAGGCAGTAAAATAGGTTTTTCAGTTTAAAGTAGCAAGGGATATTGGACAAAGATGGGTAAATGGAGTTGAGGTAGAGATTAACCTTCATTTGATTGAAAGGTGGAACAGGTATGAGCGCCTGTATGGTCTCCTTCTGTTCCTATGATACTTTACATTCTGGTTTCTGGAGATGAGTGCCTGTGTTAACACTGCTAACCCCACCCACCTCTTGCATCTTTGTATCTGCAATGGGCAGGGGGAGTGCGGGAATGCCTCTTAATCCAGTCCTGTGAAATGTCTGGCCATGTGCCCTGGGGAAGCTGTGCGCCGTAATCCAGGGAGAGGCATGTGATAGATGGACTGATCTGTACAAGTTTCCCAATTAGAGATTGCCATGAGCACTGTTTTAAAGCTGTAGTTGTGTTATTTTGGAGTGTGCTGTAGCGAAGGGTGTGATTTATGAAACATATGCAATTGCAAACTTGCGATTTTGCAACTCTGCAGGCTTCTTTTCATACTTTAATGAGGTAGCTCTGTTCCAGATCCTGAACATATTGCTGACAGACCTAATTCCACCAAATTTCTTATCTTCCTTTGTTTTTAAGAGGAACAAACATTGTCAATTCATTGCACTGAGTGTAATCCCTGCTGTTGGGTGTGACCAGCAACTGATTGTCCATGGCTAAGTAACATTATTGTCTTGGGCAATATTTATCCCTTTTTTTTAAAAGCAAAAAGCAGATTATCTGCTCATTTGTCTTTTGCTGTTTGTGGGATCCTGCCATGTACAAATTGACCACCATGTTTTCTACATCCCATATATACTCTTTAATGTTGTAAAATGTCTACATGTTCTTCACAGAAGCATTAACAAACAAAAAGCTCACACTGACCCACATCAGGAGATATTGGGACAGGTGGCAAAAGCTTTTGCCAAAGAGGTAGGTTTTCAGAAGCATCTTACAAGGAGGAGAGACAGGTGAAGAAAATTGCAGAGCTTGGGGCCTTGGCAGCTGAAGGCAGGGCCACCAATGATGGAACAATTAAAATCGGAGAGGTTCAAGAGGCCAGAATTGGTAAAGCACTGAGATTGTGGAGAATTGTTGGAGGTTACAGAGATACGAAGTGGCAAGACCATGGAGAGATTTAAAAACTAATGTTTGAGAATTTTAAACATGGGGCATTGGCAGATACATTACAGCAGTGACTGCACATTAAAACTGCTTCATTGGCTGTAAAAGGTACTGTGTAAAGGCAGGTTTTTCTTTTTGGTCTGCTCATCCCTGTAATGTCAACAGTAACCTTTAAAACTGATGTCCAATTACCCAACCCAAACCCACATCCTTTCTGCAGTGTGTGAGTATAAGAGCAGCGAAGCTGATGGGGTGTGTCATCGTAAAGCACACGCCATCCTACTGTCACTTTTCTTCCAAACTCTCTGCTGCCCTCTCCTGAGTGCCCTGGCTCTTCTTGCATTGTTTCATGGACACCATCAGCTTGGGTGAATGGCTGTCCCTTGCATGTGGACCCAAACAGTGTGTCACAGCAGTTTGCTAGATGTGTAGAGAGCCCTCGACTTTCTTTCCCACCTTGGTCTCTCCTGCAGCTTTTTGCTAGAAGTGGGCAGAAAATCTGCTTGAAGGATCTGCTGATACCAGTTAGAACAGTGATGGGCAACCTAGGCTAGTGAATGGGCCGCAGGAGTGGCCCTCCTTCATCTCAGTGGGTGGCAAGATTGAAATCAGGCATGTGCACTAACCATGATTCCATGAATAAGATTAAATACAGTTAATACATGCTGAATATTTCAGAACGAGTTGTATGAAAGAGTAAGATTTTCTATATTAATAGAATTGTCACCAACTTCAAAGAGTAAAAACAAAAGAAATATTTACACTTCCCTTGCATTGTACTCAGTGTGAGTATTTTTTTGGAACTGATATCGCCTCGTTGCAAATTAAGCCAAATGGCTTCTCTTTCTGCTCAGTAACAAAATAATCCAGCTTCCAACTCTCTTTTACCCTACTGCCCTCATCACCAATTTTTCCTCTTTTTGGCTACTTCTTCCTCTGCACTTTTTGATTTTGTACTGGATTTTCCTTCTTTTTCACGCCACTTCAACCCAAAGTGATCCATTATATAATTAGGGGCAAATTAAATTACCAGCAAAAGTAACTTAGAAAAGCGCAACTTCCCACATTCACCAGTGTTGCAACCACGACAGTCTCCTGGGATGGGGTAATTTTGCTAACTATGCTTGCGTACCTAGAATTTGTGGGGCGTGCTGATTGAACCGTAGCAGTGTTTTGTGCACAGAGGGAGCACGCAGCTCTCGCAGTCAATGTTGTGTGCAATCAGCACGCACCTCACTTCACGTGCCCTTGCTTTGCGTGCGTATCGCTTTAGTAACACTACAGGAGAAAAACTACAAGGACGAAAACCAGTGGAATCTGGCAACCCTACACGTGGGCCTTGGTCATCAAAATGTCTTGCAGGCCGCACTCGGAATCCTGATGCTGCTCACCACCGAGTTAGAAACCGCACGGCAGGAAGTGTATATGCATAGTCCGGTTAGTGCTCTTGCTTTGAGATTATCTCCTACACCCTCCCCAGTGAGGAAACCTCTGCTGGTTCCTACCCATTAAGGTGAAGATTGGGGGCCAAAGGGGAAGGTGAATTTATATAGCGCCTTTTACAACCTCAGGACTTGATGAAACATTTTACAGTCAATGAAGTAGATCTAAATATAACAGGCAAGGCAGATGAGCTTAGAGCTTGGATTAGTACTTGGGACTATGATGTTATTGCTATTACAGAGACTTGGTTGAAGGATGGACAGGAATGGCAGATAAACGTTCTAGGATTTAGATGTTTCAGGCTGGATAGAGAGGGATGTAGAAGAAGTGGGGGAGTTGCACTGCTGGTTAAGAGGAATATCACAGCTGTACAACAGGAGGACACCTTGGTGGGCTCATGCAGCGAGGCAATATAGGTAGAGCTCCGGAATAGGAAGGATGCAGTCACAACGTTGGGGGTTTACTATAGGCCTCCCAATACCAGCGGGAGATTGAGGAACAGTTATGTAGGCAGATCTTGGAAAGACATAAAAGCGATAGGGTTGTTGTGGGTGATTTTAACTTTCCCTATATTGACTGGGAATCACTTAGTGCTAGGGGTTTGGATGGTGCAGAATTTGTAAGGTGCATCCAGGAGGACTTCCTGAGACAATATGTAGATAGCCCAACTAGGGAAGGGGCAATACTGGACCAGGTATTAGGGAATGAACCCGGCCAGGTGGTCGAAGTTTCAGTAGGGGAGCATTTCAGGAAAAGTGACCATAATTCAGTAAGTTTCAAGGTACTGGTGGATAAGGATAACAGGAGTCCTTGGGTTAAGGTGCTTAATTGGGGAAGGCTAATTATAACAATATTAGGCAGGAACTGAGGAATCTAGACTGGAGGCGGATGTTTGAGGGCAAATCAACAACTAACATGTGGAGGGCTTTCAAACGTCAGTTGATAAGAATTCAGGACCGGCATGTTCCTGCTAGGATGAAGGATAAGCATGGCAAGTTTCAGGAACCTTGGATAACGAAGGATATTGTGAGATTAGTCAAAAAGAAAAGGGAAGCATTCGTAAGGGCTAGAAGGCTGGGAACAGATGAAGCCCGTGGAGAATATAAAGAAAGTAAGAAGAAACTTAAGCAATGAGTCAGGAGGGCTAAAAGGGGTCATGAAAAGTCACTGGCAACCAGGATTAAGGAAAATCCCAAGGCCTTTTACACAAATGTAAAAACAAGAGGGTAGCCAGGGAAAGGGTAGGCCCACTCAGGGACAGAGGTGGGAATCTGTGTGTGGAGCCAGAAGAAATGGGAGAGATACTAAATGAATACTACTCATCAGTATTCACCAAAGGGAAAGACTTAGCGGTCGATTTGTCTAGGGAAGAGTGTGTAGATAACCTGGATCATGTTGAGATCAAAAAAGAGGAGGTGTTAGGCGTCTTGAACTATATTAAGGTGGATAAGTCCTCAGGGCCAGATGGGATCTATCCCAGAGTACTGAGGGAGGCAAGGGAGGAGATTGCTGGGGCCTTGACAGAAATTTTTGTATCCTCACTGGCTACGGGTGAGATCCCAGAGGATTGGAGAATGGCCAATGTTATTCCATTGTTTAAGAAAGGTAGCAGTAATAATCCAGGAAATTACAGGCCGGTGAGCCTTACATCAGTGGTAGGGAAATTATTGGAGAAGATTTTTCGTGACAGGATTTACTACCATTTGGAAGCAAATGGGCTTATTAGTGATATAATACTAAGAGACGGCATGGTTTTGCGATGGGGAGGTCATGTCTCAATAACTTGATCAAGTTTTTCGAGAAAGTGACAAAGCTGATAGACGATGGAAGGGCAGTGGATGTTATATACATGGATTTCAGTAAGGCCTTTGACAAGGTCCCTCATGGCAGACTGGTACAGAAGGTAAAGTCGCATGGGATCAGAGGTGAGCTGGCAAGATGGATACAGAATTGGCTTGGTCATAGAAGACAGAGGGTAGCAGTGGAAGCGTGCTTTTCTGAATGGAGAGCTGTGACTAGTGGAGTTCCGCAGGGATCAGTGCTGGGACCTTTGCTGTTTGTAGTATACATAAATGATTTGGAGGAAAATGTAGCTGGGCTAATTAGTAAGTTTGCAGACAACACTAAGGTTGGAGGAGTTGCAGATAGTGAAGAGGATTGTCAAAGGGTACAACGGGATATAGATCGGTTGGAGACTTGGGCGGAGAAATGGCAGATGGAGTTTAATCCGGACAAATGCGAGGTAATGCATTTTGGAAGGTCTAATACAGGCAGGAATTATACAGTAAATGGCAAAACCCTTAAGTGCATTGGCGGGCAGAGGGATCTGGGTGTACAGGTCCACAGGTCACTGAAAGTTGCAACGCAGGTGGATAAGGTAGTCAGGAAGGCATATGGCATGCTTGCCTTCATTGGCAGGGGTATTGAGTATAAAAGCTGGGAAGTCATGCTGCAGCTGTATAGAACCTTGGTTAGGCCACACTTGGAATATTGTGTGCAATTCTGGTTGCCACATTATCAGAAGGATATGGAGGCATTGGAGAGGGTGCAGAAGAGGTTTACCAGGATGCTGCCTGGTCTGGAGGTTATTAGCTATGAGGAGAGGTTGGAGAAACTTGGATTGTTCTCACTAGAGCGACGGAGATTGAGGGGCGACTTGACAGAAGTTTACAAAATTATGAGTGGCATGGACAGAGTAGATAGAAGCTTTTTCCCAGGGTGGAAGAGTCAATTACTAGGGGACATAGATTTAAGGTGAGAGGAGAAAACTATAGAGGAGATGTGCGGGGCAAGTTTTTTACGCAGAGGATAGTGAGTGTCTGGAATTCGCTGCCAGAGGAGGTGGTGGAAGCAGGTACGATAGTGGTGTTTAAGAGGCAGCTTGACAAATACATGAATAGGATGGGAAGAGAGGGATACGGACCCTGGAAGTGCAAAATGTTTTAGTTGACAGGCAATATGATCGGCGCAAGCTTGGAGGGCCAAAGGGCCTGTTCCTGTATTGTATTTTACTTTGTTCTTTGAAGTGTAGTCACTGTTATAAAGTGGGAAATGGAGCATCCAATTTGCGCACAGCAAGACCCCACAATGCTATAAGAGCCAGATAATCTTTAGGTCTTGGCTGAGGCATAAGTATTGTCCAGGATACCAGGGAGAAGCCCCCTGCTCTTTGAAATAATGGCCATGGGATCTTTAACATGTATCTGAACAGCAGATGGGACCTTGTTTTAATGTTTCCCCTGAATGATGGTACCTCCAATAGTGCGATGTTTCCCCAATACTGACCCTCCGACAGCACGGTGCTCTTCCAGTACTGACCCTCCGACAGTGCGGCGCTCCTCCAGTGCCGACCCTCCGACAGCGCGGCGCTCCTCCAGTACCGACCCTCCGACAGCGCGCGCTCCTCCAGTACCGACCCTCCGACAGCGCGGCGCTCCTCCAGTACCGACCCTCCGACAGCGCGGCGCTCCTCCAGTACCAACCCTCCGACAGCGCGGCGCTCCTCCAGTACCAACCCTCCGACAGCGCGGCGCTCCTCCAGTACCGACCCTCCGACAGCGCGGCGCTCCTCCAGTACCGACCCTCCGACAGCACGGCGCTCCTCCAGTACCGACCCTCCGACAGCGCGGCGCTCCTCCAGTACTGCCGTGGCAGTGTCAGCCTGGATTTTGTGCTCAAGTCTCTAAAGAAGGGCTTGGACTCACAATTTTCTGACTTGAAGGTGTCAGAGCTACCCCCTGAAAGGATGAGAATCCACTTGACCACAGCTCATCACTTTGTGGTAAATTGGTTTCCCTGACTCGCCTTTCTGCATTCTCCCACTTGCCCTTCTTCCTGCCCCCAACACACAGCCCAGTTCCCAAATCCTGATGTATTTCAACCTAATGGTAGATATCTGTTGGTCGGTACTAGTTCCTCCTACCGTCAGTCTCTGGCATAAGGAATGTGCCTTATCCACTAGGATGTGGTTGAGTGGCTGCATATTTCCAGCACTGAGCACAGCTGAAGGTATGTGAGGAATTCCAGGAATGCAGAGAACGTGGCTTTCAGTTACAGATCCCAGCATTCTTTGGTTCAATTTAATCATTTTGTTTATTTCTTTGTTGAATGAACTTCCCCAGTGTTCTGCTCCAATTCTTTCTCAGTCATTTTAAATAAATCCTTCCATGACTGGTGTTAAATCATGAGGGAGGACAATACATTTTAACATTTATTGTGGAAGGTAGTGACTGTGTTTAGTTTGTTTTCCACTCAGATTTGTTTCCTGCCCAGAACCTGGGAGTCAGGAGATCTGAGTAAAACAAATAGTTGTTTTTTTTTAGCTTTGGAAGCAGGGTGACACTGGCCACGTTGCATTTATAGCCCAGACAAGATGGTTCTTGATCAGTTGCAGTCCTCAAGCTGATGATGTTTCCAAATGGAGTCAGATTCCATGATACTGAGTTTGTGATGCTGAAAGAACTGAGCAATATGTCCCAAATCAGGATGGTGTATCACTGGGAGGGAATGGGGTTCCCATGGCATTGCTGCTTTTGCCCTTCTCAGGGCTACAGGGGAGGGAGGAGCATTTTTTAAAATATATATGTTTATGGGTTGTGGTTGTCACTGGCAAGACCAGCATGTATTGCTCATCCCTAATTTTAAACTACTACAGTCCATATGGTGTAGGTGCACCCACAGTGTGATTAGGGAGGGATTCCACGATTTTGACCCAGTGATGAGGAAGGGGCAATGATATAAGTTTCAAGTTATGATGTTGTGTGAACATAATATAATAGGAGTAGGAATAGACCATAATGCCGTTGAGCCTGTTCCATCATTCAATACGATCATGGCTGATCTGCTTTCCTGCCCATTCCCCATTTTCTTTAATTCTCTGAGAGCACAAAAATCTATCCAACTCTGTCTTGAATGTATTCAACAATGGAGCATCCACAACCCTCTGGGGTAGAGAATTCCAAAGATTCACTACCCTTTGAGCGAAGAAATTTCTCCCTACCTCAATCCTAAATGATCAGCCTTACTTAGGCTGTACCTGTGTTTAAGACTCCCCAGCCAGAGGAAACAACCTCTATGTCTATCCTGTCAACCCTTTCAGAATCTTGTATATATCAATGAGATCACCTCATACTCGGTTAAACTCCAGACCAAATAGGCCCAATTTACTCAGCCTCTCATCATAGAACAGTCGTCTCATCCCAGGAACTGATCTAATAAACCTTGCTGCAGTGCATCTTGTAGATGGTACACACTGCTGCCACTGTGCTGATTTAAGCCAACTGCTTTGTCCTGGGTGGTGTTGAACATCTTGAGTGTTATTGGAGCTGCACTCATCCAGGCAAATGCAGAGTATTCCATCAGATGCCTTGTATATGATGAAAAATACTTTTTGGAATAGGTGATGAGTTATTTGCCACAGAATTTCTGGATCCTGACCTGCTCTTGTAACCATAGTATTTATATAGCTGATCCACTGAAGTTTCTGGTCAATGGTAACCCTCCACCCCCATAAGATGTTGATGATGTTAGTATTGACATTGGGTAATGATGTTGAATATCAAGGAGAGATGGTTAGACTTTCTTGTTGGAGTTGGTCATTGCCTGGCACTTGTATGACGTGAATGTTACTTGCCACTTATCATCCCTAGTCTGAATGTTGTCCAGATCTTGCTGCATGTGGGCATGGATTGCATCAGTATCTGTGAAGCTGCGAATGGTACTCAACACTGCAATCATCAGCGAACATCCCCACTTCTGTTATGATGGAGGGAAGATCATTGAAGCTGGCTGGGCCTAGGACATTGCCCTGAGAAATTCTTGCAGTGATATCCTGGATGGTAATAAGCTTCAGAGTTCTTCAAGTGCACAATCCACATGAGTGGAGTGTTTTCCATCACACTCCTGACTCAAGCTTTGTAAACGATGGAATGACTTTGGGGAGATTTCTCAGGAGACGTATCATTCTTCCCAGCATCTGTCCTGTTCTTAAAAATACTGTTCATATTGTTAATCCAGTATCGGCATCTCGTTAATGGTGATCCTCAGGGAGTTGATGGGGGCTTACTTGGTGATGTTGGAGTTATTGAAGGTCCGGGGAAGGTGGCTGGGGTTTTTTCTGTTGGAGATAGTCATTGCCTGGCACTTGCAAGACATAATTGCCAGCCACACATGTCAGTCCAAGTTTCGATTGTGTCTCCCCCAAGCCTGTCTATTCTCACGTCTCATGAAAGCACCAATTTGAGCTGAAGTAGTATCCACAGATGCCAGACATGCTTGGTACTTCAGTCAAGTGGTCATTCCTCAAGTGGGTGTTGGCCGTTTGATTGAGGGGACCACAACTAAACTTGACCCTTTCTTAACCAAACAGGCACAATCCAACCACACATGGAAAAGGATCATTGGAGAGTCACCAGAGGCAGGGACACTTTCCCTGCTGTAGTCCAGGACTGCTGAGGCTAAACATAGCTCTTAACTTGTCCAGTGGCAGAGCTTAGCTGATTGAATAGAAAGATGGACCTTCTGATATGTATGGGACTGGGAACTGATGTGGTTTTCATTAACAGACTAATGACTTTATGAAGATTGAGGCAAGACTGTTGGCATATAGATTCCTCCCCACTACCCCCCTCACCCCGTTTCCTGAGCTTTACTGCCTCTAAGTTCAAACACTGGGGAAACAGGTCTATAATAAGCATTATTCAGCCTAAAGTTAGTGTGGATCATATGAAGGTGAGTGCAATGAACAGAGAGAAACACAACCACCTTCAAGAGGATGCTATACCCTCACTTAGGATCAGTTGGATGTTTTACTGCAACTAACATCACATGACCACCACCTTCCCTGCCCCCACACTCCTGTCAATAGCTGTCCAACATGTCCATCTGTGCCAATCAGAAAGAGAAAACTCTCATCATTATTCATTTGGATGATCTTGACTGCCAGTCAGAGAGCCTTTTTTAATCATTTCCAACAAACAAAATGTTCCAAAAAAAAAGAGAAAATCACAATTTTGAAAAGTGTCCCTATGATTTTTTTTGCCTGGGTGTTGCTTGCCTTGAGATGAATCTTCAATTTCTGGAGAAAACAGGATATGCAAGGTTGGAAATCTTCCTCTTGTTATATGTGCAGTTCCAGAGGAAGTGTATTGTCACCAATGATCAATGTTTAGAATGGTTATACCTTTTTATTTCTTTTTGAGATTGATATTGTTTTGTTTTTTTGCCATCAACTATCTTGTGAAAAATGTTACGATCCCAGCTGCTGTTACAACTGGACAAGCCAAATCCCAGGGTGGAACCTGGCTTGATCAATCCTAACTTTTATTTTATTCAGGTACATGGAGAGGGGCTACTGAACAGATCACAGGACTCAGCTGGTGAACTTTTAACAAAAAAAACATTTATTAAACAGGAAAAGATGAACTATATCACAATACTCCTTCACCCACAACTCTATCTTTACAGATATATACAGATTTATAAGGATAACACAAGTTACAAAAGCTATCATATACTCTAATGTTCACAGTAAGTACACAGTCCATGTAAACCAATAGGCGACCTGTGGTCAGAACAACCTCTGAAACCAAGAGACAGATGCCCCCCAATCAGGTGCTATGGATTTCTCCTCAATTACCCCCAGACGCTTGTCATACTGTGAGCCAACCAGTCTCACTGAGCTCCGTCTTTCACACGAGGGTTTCCAACCTCCATTCTCGAAGAACTCACTTTGGAATCTTCGCCCAAACCGACGCTTTCTCTCAGGCGCCTTCCGCAAGGGTTCATCTCCAGGGTTTCTACCTCTCCTTCTGATATTCCTCTCCCCTGGATCGCCGCACGCATTCAAGCTTTCTTCCAGCACACACACTCATAGGCTCGGCCTTGCCAACGGATCACCACTACTTCACATTCCCATGGTAAAGAATACAGACCTTCAGCTGTCACCTTGAACCTTCTGGCTTCTCACAAGCTATTTCTGCTTTAAATCTGCTTCCTTCAGCTTTCTTCTCTTTAAGCTTGAAGCTTGGAACCTTCCTCTCTGCTCCGTACACTTAACTTCACTTAACAGGACCTTTTCCAGGTTCCTGTCCTTTTCTTTTGACTAGACTGTCCTCTTGGAACCTTTCCTCCTTGGAATTGGGGACTTTCTTCTTTAGTTTCTGGAACCTGCTCCTGCAGCTCCTTCTCCTGTGTCCAACTTCTCCTGACAACTGGCTTAACTTTACTTTGGGATTTGTTATCTAACCCTCTGCTATCCAACCTCTCTGGAATCCTGGCTTGAACTGAGTTGAAACTGCTTTTCTAGTTTTCTCTGTCTCTGTGGTTCCCTCTCTCTGGATCCCTGCAGGATAGTTTTTTTTTCTACTTTGTTTTAACTTCCCTAAACCACAAACCACCCTTAATTTTTTTTTTTGGAAAAATATACTTTATTCATAATATCTGAAAGGACATTACAAAACATTTCTAAATGGCCATGACAAAAAGTGCAATCATATTCAACTTTTACACATGGTTCACAAGGTGCTTCAATACAATCAATGAATATTACAATCATTTCAATATGATCATTCAGACAGTCAGTCAGTGCAATGGTATTGGAGTTATTGGCATACATCTTGTTGCACTCTGAGGTGCTTCAATACAATACAATTATAATACAATTAGTATTCAATGCATACATTCGTTATAAGTTGTACAGCCCGAGGGGTCTATACAATTCCCAGCCCCTCGGTGCACTGTGGCAGAAAGGTCTTAGGCAGCAACCTTTCCCCATTGCACCTTTGCAGCGGCTGCCCCAAGTTTTAGTACGTCCCTCAGCACGTAGTCCTGGATCTTGGAATGTTCCAGTCTGCAACACTCAGTCGGGGACAACTCTTTGCACTGAAAGACCAACAGGCTTTGGGCGGACCAAAGAGCATCTTTCACTGAGTTGATGATCCTCCAGCTGCTTGTCTTGGTATGTGTCCCTGGGAACAGCCCGTAGAGCACAGAGTCCTGTGTCACCGTGCTGCTCAGGATGAATCTCGACAGAAACCACTCCATCTCTCTCCAGACTTTCCCACTACCCCTCTTAATAACACGGCTCTCCACTTCAAGGGTCATAAATCTCATTAGAATGCAGACACACAAACAAAGCCTTAGACCTGCTGTCTCCACTTGAAAATGAAACTAGATCCGAGGTTTCACCTTTTTAACCCACAAATAGAAAAAATATTAATGAAACTTAGAGATATAGCTTATTCTTAACACACCCAAATACATATATAACTAAACGACATCTCTATTTCTTAATGAAGATCTGCATGTTTTGATAAGGACTTGAAAGAATGAATAATCATTGAGAGAGCAATGGGTGGTTAGTTGCATTGTAATGTTCTTTGCAAGGAATTAGTTGGCCATGTTTGGGCCCATGACCCTTCACCCTTTGAGCACTGGATTTTGCCACACCCTGTGCTGCAGAGGTACCAGCCAGAGACCCAGAAGGTGCAAGAGAAAATTTGATTGAACATCTCCTGGACTTCATAGATATAAAAACAAAAAACTGCAGATGCTGGAAATGCAAAACAAAAACAGAACTACCTGGAAAAACTCAGCAGTTGACAAAACGTCAACTCTTTTCTTCTCCGCTGATGCTGCCAGACCTGCTGAGTTTTTCCAGGTAAGTCTGTTTTTGTTTTGGATCTCCTGGACTTCACGTTGGCTGGCTCAATGCTGAGACACTGGGCAGCAAGCTTCATGCAAAAGTTTGACAGAGCAACACACCAAACTAATACTCCTGTTGTCTGTTTGTCTCTCTCCCTCTCTCTATCGCTCTTTTTCTTTCCACTTTTCCTTGCCTCATATCTGGGTCTGTTGCGATTAATCACTGTCATTAGTCAACAACTCCATTATTATTGTGTCAAGTGACTAGCAGGATGGTAGAAGCCGAACAAGATGGGTTTTGGTCTTTATCTTTCCCAGCAGTTCTGCTCCCTATCCTGTCCCTTCCCCCTCCAGGTTGATTGCTGTGGTAGCCTGTGTGTAGCACTGGCATGGTGTCCTATAGGCATGACTCAGTACATGCAACTGAAAACACAAGGGCCGTGACCACCAGCTTCTTCTGAAATGTTTCATGCCATGTTTCATGTTTGACTGAACAGTCTGATTACATCGAGTAGTTGTTGAATCTTGTTCTGAGCCTGGGATCACATTCCTCTGATCTCAGGTCCGTGAGATTCCTTTTTTAAAAAAAATACTTTGGCAGTCCTGCAGATTCACCACTCACTGACTCAGAGTGGTGTGTCTGTGTGCAGATGGCTGTGTGCATGCCCAAGTATGTAGTGTAGATAACAGTGTACATGTCCCAGCATGTGTGTGTAGATAACCATGCTCATGTCTAAGGGCGTGTATATAATTGCACGCATGTATATGAGTGTGTGTAGATAACCATTCATTTTTCCTATCTGTTCATGGGATGTGAGTGCCCAGGATTTTGACTGTGTATCCATGCAGATAAGTGCGTCCCATGTGTGCATATGCGAATGCAGTATGTTCTGCCCTTACCTCCCTCCTGAAATTTACAAATTGAAATGCAATGTTGGTGGCACTTAACTAATTAGCCTCTATCTTCTCTCTGAGTCTATTCAGTCTTAGCCCTGTCCAACACTTCACCCTTTGGTGCATCACTTAGTTTTGAGGCATCTTGTAAGAGTTTTTTATAGGCATAAATTACAAACGTAATGTATTGTGTAGCTCATTCACTAACTTGTCAGCCATGACTCAGTGGCTAGCACCATGACCTCTGAGTCAGAAGGTTGTGTATTTGAGCTCCACTCCAGGGATTTGAACCCATAATCCAAGCTGACACTCCCAGTGCAATGCTGAGGGAGCACTGCATAGTTGGAGGGGCAGTACTGAGGGAGTGCTGCACTATCCTTTGGTTGATATGTTAAACTGAGGCCATATATGCTGGTTCCACTGGTTCAGGTGGATGTTAAAGATCCCACAACGTTATTCAATGTGGAACAAAGAGTTCTCCCAGTGTCCTAGGCAATATTTTCCCCTGGTCAAAGCAAAAGAACCCACAAATGAACAGTTAATTCATCTCATTGCTGTTTGTGGAATCTTGGCAGTGTTTGTCAATATAACAGTGACAATTCATCAACAAATTTCATTGGATGTCCAGCACTGTGAGACTTTAAGGTTCTATTTAAATACAAGGTCTGTCCTTCCTATTGCCTTATTCCATCCTCATTGTTGGCTGAGTGTCTACATAGTAGACTTGTCCAACCTTTTTAGGTAGAGGGGCCACATTTCAAAATTATTCTCACTCAAGGGGCCAGTGACCAAATTTTAGAAGGATAAATCTTTGGCACAACAATAAACACAAATTTCAAAACAAAACTGAGGTATTAGAAGAAACACCTTGCTGAGCAAAGGAACAAGTGTGTGTGTCCAACTCACTCTCAGTCACAGGATATTCACTCATTTACCCTCACCCATCGTGAGAGTGGATGAGAACCCTGAAACTGGGAGTGAGACAGACGTATGGACATGCCCGGCCCCTCCCCACGTGCTCTCGCGAAGCTTGTTGATTTCACACAAGCGCTAGCCAGCCAGATTTTCACACCGTCAGGCTGGCAACTCCCCTGTGCAAATACACAACGTGGAGATTAGAAACCCTCATGAGAAAAATGGTTTCGGTTTGATCATGGTGTGACAAGCATCTGGGTGGATTGTTGAGAAATCCATAGAATCTGCTTTGGTAGCATCTATAATTTACTTTGTAGTGTGGTATGTGTGACCACAGTTCGACAGTTGGTTCACATATACCGCATACTTGCCCTGAATATTAGAGTATAAAATAGATATGGTAAATTGTTTTATCTTTCCGAATTTGTATGTGTCTGTAAAAGATAACTGGGGTGAAGAAATAGTGAATACTTGAAGCATTTTCTTGTGTTTGTATTGAAATCTTTCCAACCTTTTGTCTGGTGTAATACAGAACATTTTTCTTGTTTAATAAATGTTTCATTCTTTGTGTTACAAGTTCATCAGCAGACTCCTGTGAGTTTGTTCAGTAACTGACCTGCATGGACTCTTTAAAAAAATAAAATAAAAGTTAGGATCTAACAAACCAGGTTTCACTCTGAGATCTGACTTGTCCAGTATTAACATCAGCTGGGATCATAACACCACCTACGTGGCAACTTTCCACTCATTGGTCACCCCCTTGACTGATTTTTCACGGGCTTTTTGAGGGTGAATTCTTCTTGGATGGTGAACTTGCCTGCACTCCATCAAAATCTGGGATTGGGATGAGTTCACTGAAAGGACTATAAGGTTCAAAATAGAATATGTTTAGGTCACTGAGTCCTAATTCTTGGGTGCATCGTGACACAACATTAAAGAACAAGAAAGTACATGAGTTGATACTGTGAAGTCAATCTTAGGGTATTTAATGAAACTTCCAAAGAGAGCACCTGTTATGGCTCAGCGGATGGTAAATGCTGAGCTGCTCAAATCCCAGAGGGAAACTTGAAACAGCTGTCACAACTGTTTTTGCAATTTGTATTTTTTGTCTTGAGATGTGTGCCTTCAATTCAGTAGTAATAAGTCCACCAAGCCTTAGAGATTTTTTTACAAAACTAAATTAAACATTTATTAATAAAAGAATTGATTTTAAGTACATACATAAGTCTACAAATTACTACAATGGTAACTCCTAAATCTCCTAATTAATCTAACTCCCAGCTACACCTCCATTAAGGTAATAATAAAACAACATAGATTTCAACAGACCCAGTCAAAGCACACAGTGCCCTGGTTAGTGATATTTAAAGTGAATTCTCTTAGCTTCAGTTCCTGGAGGCAGCAGCTTGGTACATAGAGGCTGGAGGCTTTTCACACTTGTTGGATCTTAGAATTCCTTCCTCTTACATACAACCTCATCTCCTTTGTACAGGTTTCTCCCTTTTTAATGTAAACACCATTGTTCCAATATATCTTTGTAATTTTACTTTTTCCATAAAATAAGTCTTTCGCAGCATTCATATTATCAGTAATCTTAGGGAAAAATAAACACACTTAGCCTCTGTTGGTTACGTGCAACACCTCACCATTTCTTTTGAAATTCACACTACTCTAGTTTATCTAAAAATGATTATGTTCTTCACACCTCCAAAATGCAAATGTCCTTCACGCTTCCTGTTCTAAAACTTCAGCTATGTTTACGTATTTATAATTTCAAACCTAACTTCTCTTCTGATACATCAAAACACCCAGACCAGCTGTCTGCAATTCAGTTAAAACCTACACACACACACAAACACGCACACACACACAACACACACTAATCCAAATCCTGTTATTAAGTTATTAACCCACCTTTACAATAAATCACAATATTATGAAAATTATTACATTTCATGACAATAACTAATCCATACTGTTCCTACCCTCGGAGAGTACAGAGGGAGTTTAACTCTGTATCCAACCCTAACCCTGGGAGTATTTGATGGGGATAGTGTACAGGGAGCTTTACTCTGCATCTAACCCATGCTGTACCTGCCTAAAGACTCTTGAATTTTAACACTGGGTGGAAAATATTCAGTTCTGCTGCATTGACGTACTATGCTGTGAGTGCTTTATCTTATTTCCTGTGTATTTGTTACATTTTGAAACATCAGTAATTTATTTTCCTATTTCTGACAGCTGGGTTGAATGAACACTTCATCCTCTGTTTGAGGATGCTAAAATAAACTTGGTGGATAGTTTGTCTCATGCAGTGAGGAGTGTTGGATCTTGGTTCCAGCTGTGTGCTTGATTCTGACCTAAATCTCCTCTGAAAGTCTGGTTTGAAATGTTGTTATTATTGAATCTAACTTAGCAATTGAATATAACAGTTGTCCAGGGGTTGGGGTGGATAGTAAGTGATATATTGTATTGGACCTACGTTACCTGCTGGACCTGGATTGGGTTTGCAGTGGTACCTTTCTCCCAATACCCCATTTGCTGAGCACTAGTGCGTAATCTGACTGGATGTATTTTAATAATTGATGATTCTGCTGTTGACTCAAAGTGTTTTGTTTGACCTGTCCTTGTAAGTAGCAGGAATACAGCTTACTGTGAATAATTGAAGGGCCAATATTTGCAAAGCCCATGATCTTTCTCCAATGTCTGTGTTCAACACTGGGGTATTTCAAAACTGCAATCACAACGCTCCTGACAGGAATCTGGTTGATTCCCACATGTCCCACTTCTAATCGCCGTTGCCCCTTGTGTTAATGCCTTTAATGTCTTTATCAAAAATATCATAATTTGACAAGAAGTAATAAAAAGAACAACTTATTTCTTCTTCCTTCCTACTTTTGATTATCCTCTCTGGTTTCTTTCTCTTTCTCTCTGGGTATCTCCTTCCATTTCCATTAGCTTGACTCTGCTCTCTCAACATTCTGACTGTATCAAACTTAAACTTTGGCTTTGACTACCAACTCCACTTAATGGTTGGGACTGTGACAAAGATTGATTTGTCTTAATCAAAGACCCTGATTCACTTTGCTCGAACAGTGGATCCTGTAATACCAGCAAACTTTCGGTTTAACTCTCACTTTCTTTCTGACTTGCACTTTGGGCTGTTGGAGGAATTTGGATTATAGGAGGCTTCTCCTGCCCTCCCTTTATCAGATTTCCTCTTTCAAGCAAATATCGATGGGGTTTCTCCAATCTTCACTAGATACATAAATGCACTTTGTCTCTTTACGACAACTCCAATCACATTCTTCTCTTTACCGCCTTGGTGGTTTTTCACCATGAACTTCTGACCAACACTGAACCCTCTAAGTTTCACATCTGATGTATCATGATGCTTGTTTTATTTATATATTACTTTGCTATTGATGTCAGGTTGAAGCAAACTAAACCTTATTTTAGGAATGTATTTAAACACTGACTTGTAAGGTGAGAAATCTGTTGCAGACTGTGGGGTTTTTCTTTAAGAGAACAGAAAATTATCTAGCCTGTGTCAAAGAGAAACATGGAAATTGCTACCAGCTTGTCACCAAACAAATACATCTGCAAAGACTCCTTCAAAATCTATACACTTCTTTGTGAAGCACCATTGGATACTGGGTGATATGGTGAAACTAGAATGTGTTTGCCTCCATTCTTACTGAGAAATATTTCAAACTCTCTGATGTAAACTGTGGACCATTATCTGGCAACCCATAAATTGTGAACCAACTTCTCAAAACCTTAGTAGTTTTGGCATTTGTGGTATTGGGCATTGATTCAACACTTATCTGCTTGCTATAGCTATCAACTAAAACAAGGTACTCTTTCCCTTCCACTTCAAAGGAAACTTCATGTACTCGTTCCCACAGTTTCCTTGTGTTTGACCATAGAATGAAAGGAACCTTTATTGGATCATTTCTCATTCTGAGATGCACTTCACAAATTTTCTCTAAGTCTTCAATATCTCTATTTACCTTTGGATACTGCTTTCATTCAGACTATCCTGTGTGCTCTTGATGAAGTTCCTTTAACAACCTCTTTCTGAAACCTTGTCAGAATAATGACTATTAAACTCCACAGGAGGCAGCTTTGTTCATTTCTGTGAAATACTTCTGTAGTTTCTCCACATCACAATCTTTAGGCCACCCATTCATGACACAATTCAGCACTTTACTGGGCAGCACATCTCTGTGAGTTTCTTCACTAATTTCACTGGTAGACACTGGCATGTCACTTGTGTAAGTAAAGTAATTCACAGGTAACTCAGTGGCTAGAAAAAAAATCAATCTTCACGGGACACCTTGAAAGAATGTCTGCACTAGCATGATCTGCTGACATGTAATATTTAATATTGTACTGATAGTTAATTTTATCATTTGGTCCTCATTGGTCAAAGACCACTTTGCCTTCTTAGCATTTCCTCCATGACATGCATACTCATACTGATCCCTACTGTAAATACCTCTCCCCAGTTTAACCGTATCTTCTTAAACCAATTCCTTTCCATTAGGCAGGCTTTGTTCCCTCCTACAGTTATCAATAACACCCTAATACTAATGTTTGTTGACACTGGATTTCTGGTATAAAAGCAAAACACTGCAGATGCTGGAAATCTGAAATAAAAATGAAAAAAGCTGGAAAAACTCAGCTGGTCTGGCAACAACCATGGAGAGAGGAACAGCATTAACGTTTCGAGTCCATATGACTCTTCTTCAGAGTTGAAGAGAGGTAGAAATGTGATGGGTTTTAGAATTCCATCTCCATTTTTGGTGATAGACTGTCTGCCAATAGTTATTACAAGCCCACCAACTCCCACAGTTACCTCGACTACACTGCCTCGCAACCTGCTTCCTGTAAGGACTCCATTCCATTCTCCCAGTTTCTCCACTTCCTTCATCAACGGTATAAAACCCATTATATTTCTATATCTCTTCAGCTCTGAAGAAGAGTTATGTGGACTCAAAGTGTTAACTCTGTTTCTCCCTGTGCAGATGCTGCAAGATCTGAGTTTTTCCAGGATTTTCTGTTATTATTACTAGATAACTATTATTGCAATAACTAGTCAGTTCCACACCAATTTTGTGCAAGGGAATGTGACTTCTTTTACTCTCTTTCTGAGATAACAGACATAGTTGCAGCTGTATCAGTGATGAAAGTAAATTGTGAATCTCTGACTTTCATTTCAACTGTGGGTGCTGGTAGTTTATCTTCAGCCCTATTAATCTCATCTCCCATGTGATGTTTTTCTTTCTCTCTGACTGAGTACAACTCTTGATTTTCCTGCTTGATAACATCAGCTTCTGTTTCCACATCTGCCATGTGCACATTCAGGATTTCCAAATTCCTGAACTAACTTTAGATCTACCACAACCTTGACCTTGTACATGGCCTTAGACTTTGCAATTGTCAAACAGGTTGGTGGTGCTCACAACCTGTGTGGACGAAAGTGAGGTCTGCAAGGTGGATGAGCTACTGTCCATGACACCACAGTGCAGTAAGTTGTTCAAGCCGAGGGAGCAAAATGGAATGTAGTAATAGTCGGGGACAGTGTAGGGAGGGGATTGGCACTGTGGTCTGCAGCAAAGAGTGACAGTCCAGAAGGCCATGTTGCCTGCCCAGTGCCTGGGTTCAGGACATTTACTCAGGGCTGGAGAGGAAACTACAGTGGGAGGGGGAGGATCCAGTTGTCATCGTCCATGTAGGTATCAATGACATAGGCAGGACAAGGAAAGAAGTTCTGCTTAGTCAGCATGAAGAGCTAGGCACCAAATTAACAGAACTTCAAAGGTAACAATCTCTGGATTATTACGTGAGCTTTGTGCAAATTGGCATAGGGCAAATAAGATTAGAGACACGAATGCATGGCTCAAAGACTAGTGTAGGAGAAGTGGGTTCTGGTTTGTGGGGCACTGGCATCAGTACTGGGGAAAGTGTGGGCTCTACTGTTGGGATGGTCTACATCTGAACTGTGCTGCGACCAGTGTTCCAGCGAGCCGCATAACTAGGAAAGTAGAGAGGGCATTAAACGAAACAGTGGGGATGAATGATTAAGCTTGGGTATATGTAGCAAATCAAGGGGTAGAGTCAAGACAGGAGGGCAAAATAGTAACGTGGGAAATGAGGGTCAGAGAATGGCAGGAAGAGACATAGAGAAAAAACCTAAGAATTCACCAACAGTCTAGACTAGATGTTGCAAAGATGACAAAAAGACAAAACTAAAGGCTCTGTATCTGAATGCACGTAGCATTCATAACAAAGTGAATGAATTGATAGTGCACGTTGAAGTAAATAAATATGACCTGATAGTCATTACGGAGATGTGGCTGCAGAGTGACAATGATTGGGTCCTGAATACTGAGGGGGTATATGACATTCAAGAAGAATAGCAAGCTAGGTAAAGGTGGAGGGGTAGCATTCTTAATCAAGGATGGCATTGGTACAATAGTTTGAGATGACCTTGGTTCAGGTCAGGATGTAGAATCAGTTTGGTGGGAGATGAGGAATAAGTCACTAGTGTTATGACACAGCAGTTGGTAAAGGCTGTTATTTTAAATCCCAGAGGGAAACTTTAAACAACTGTCATAACCTATATTTTCAAGTGGTATATTTGAGATGCAGCTCTAAATTCAGGAATAAGACCACCAGTTCTCAAGAGGTTTTTATATCAAACTACATGAGACATTTATTAATTTACACAAGTTAAACATGTACGCATGGCTACAAATAACTACTATCATAACTTTTTAACAAATTCTCAAACTAATCTCCACCAAGGCAACAACAACCCCTAGACTTTAAGCAGACACCAGGCAAAGCATTTTCACCATACAAATTCAAATTAAGGTTCCTTTCACTTTGGTTCCTTTGTAGGCTTACAGCTGCTTTGATGTTACATACCTCTGCCCTGTACGCACACAACTGCTTTATGTTATACCCAGCAATTCTCTTTGAATGTAAATTTTCATTGTATCATCAGGCCCTTTGAACTCCACCTCTTCTAACAATAAAACCCCTTTCATAGTACTAATTTCATTAGTAATATAAACATTGATTGGTACTTCCTGGCTAGGTGCAAGATTTCACTCCCACTCTATTCAACAAAATGCAAACATACCTTTACCTCTCTGTTTACATCGCAAAACTACTATACATCAAAGCACCCAGACTAACTGGCTTTAATCCAATTAAAACACACACAGACACACCCACAGGCTAAACCTCTATTTAAAAAATTCCAATAACATTATATACATTAATAGTTTGATGACAGTAGTGGGAGTGGTCTACAGGCCCCCTAACAGTAACCACAATATAGGACAAAGCATGCAAGAAGAAATATTGGGTGCTTGTGATAGGGGGACTGCAATGATCATGGATGATTTTAATCTACATATAAACTGGAAAAAAACAGATTGGCAGCAGTAGCCTGGATGAGGAGTTTATAGAATGCTTTCAAGATAGTTTCTTAGAGCAGCACGTTCTGGAACCAACCAGAGAGTAGGTTGTATTAGACTTAGTATTGTGTAATGTGACAGGATTCATTAATGACTTCAGAGTAAAGGCACCCCTAGGTAGCAGTGACCACAATATTATTGAATTTTACATCCAGTTTAAAAGGGAGAAGAGTGGGTCTAAGACTAGTATTTTATACTTAAATAAGGGCAACTATGTGGGGATGAAAACTGAGCTGGCTGAAGTGACTAGGATACTAGACTAAGGGATAGATCAATGAAGAAGGAATGGCAGACATTTAAAGGGATATTTCAGAATACTCAAAATAAGTATGTTCCTACTATAAAGAAAAATTCTAAGAGAAAGACCCACCATCCGTGGTTAACTAAAGAAATTAGGGAAAGCATCAAATTTAAGGAAAAAGCATATAACTGCACAAAGATGAGTGACAGATCAGATGATTGGTCAGAAAATAAAGAATGACAGAGAATGACTAAAAAGTCAACCAGGAGAAAGAAATTAGAGTATGAGAGGAAGCTAATAGAAATGTAAGAATGGATAGCAGGAGGTTCTACAGGTATTTAAAAAGGAAGAGAGTAAATAAAGTGAATGTTGGTTCTGTAGAGAGTGAGAATAGGGCGTTAATAGTCGATGATAAGGAAATACATAGAGGATACAAAACCATTCCAGTAATAGCTGTAAATCAGGAGGTGGAGGGGGGAGATGAAATTGATGAAATTACAATCACTAGAGAAGCAGTACTGAGCAAACTAATGGAGCTTTGGCTGACAAGTCTCTGGGTCCTGATGGACTTCATCTTAGGGTCTTAAAAGAGGTGGCTAATGAGGTAGTAGATGCATCGGTGTTAATTTTCCAAAATTTTCTAGATTCTGAAAAGGTTCCATCAGCCTGGAAAGTAGCAAACATAACCCTCCTATTCACAAAAAGTTAGTATGCAGGTACAGCAAGTAATTAAGGCTGCTAATGGAATGCTATCCTTTGTTATGAGAGGAATTGAACATAAAAGTAAGGATACTATCCTTCAGTTATACAGTGAGACCACAACTCAAATACTGTGTGCAGTTTTGGTCTCCTTATTTAAGGAATGATGTAAATGCATTGGAGGCGGTTCAGAGGAGGTTTACCAGATTGACACCTGGAATGAGTGGGCTGTCTTATGAGGAAAGGTTGGACAGACTGGGCTTACTTCCACTGGAGTTTAGAAAAGTGAGGGGTGACTTGATTAAAGTATATAAGATCCTGAATGGCCTTGAGAAGGTGGACATCAAAAGGATTTCTTGTGTTTGAGTTCAGAACTAGGAGACACTGCTTTAAAATTAAGGGTTGCTCTTTTAGGACAGATTTGAGGAGAATTTTTTTTGAGGGTTGTGCAATTTTGGAACTCTCTGCCTCGGAAAGTGGTGGAGGTGGGGTCATTGAATATTTTTCAGGCAGAGGTTGGTTGATCCCTGATAGGCAAGGGAATCGAAGCTTATTGGGGGTAGATGGGAGTGTGGAATTTGGAACACAAACAGATCAGCCGTGATTTTATTGAATGGTGGAGCAGGCTCAAAGGGCTGAATGGTCTACTCCTGTTCCTATTTCATATGTTCGTATCTTCCTTTCCCGGAATGCAATTCTCAGGGCAATTTCGTTCCTAGTCGTACCATGAGTCCAGAACTTCATTAATTTCAGCATGTTCCATCAAACTGAGGTCTCTCAGGCAATACTGGCTAAATAACACATCAAAAGCATCTGGCCCCATCATGCTGAGCAAAACATTTGCCTTATCCTCATCACCTATTTTATTTGTTTTCAGCCAAATGAGTAACTTTTGTTTGTCATTACACCAGTCTTCTTTCCCCCATTGTCCCTCAATTTGCTTTCATTGTCCTTTTTTGTTTCAGTGATGTACCATGCTGACTTTGTGTGTATCTGAATACACCATTCAAATTGCTTGAACTTCTTCGAAAACAACAGGAATTCCAAAAATATGTCATAATGTCCTTTAGTCCTTAATTTCTCAAATGAAATGTAAAAATTTTTTTTATTCGTTCATGGGATGTGGGCGTCGCTGGCTTGGCCAGCATTTATTGCCTGTTCCTAATTGCCCTTGCACAGAGGGCATTTTAAGAATCAACCACATTGCTGTTGGTTTGGAGTCACATGTAGGCCAGATCAGGTAAGGATTGCAGATTTCCTTCCCTAAAGGGCATTAGTGAACCAGGTGGGTTTTTACAACAATTGAACTTCATCAGACTTTTAATTCCAGATTTTTATTGGATTCAAATTTCACCATCTGCTGTGCTGGGATTTGAAACCTGGAGCATTACCCTGGGTCTCTGGAATACTAGTCCAGTGATAATACCACTATGCTGCTGCCTCTGCCTCCCCCTCCCTGCAATTTTATCGCAGTCTTGTCATCATTTTTGTTGTGGATTGCACTGAGAAAAACTCACCACATGGATTCACAGCAGGCAGCAATTATTGAACAACTTTAAACTTCCGCAAAAGACAGGGCAGCAGAGAGGACAATATAGCAACATGCTCACATCTTGCAATATACTACATAAATCAAAGCTTTTAAAGCTGACCAATCTGAGAACTAAAATGGACTGAACACTCCCCAGTGCAGGTGTCCAAACCGAATTACATTATCCAGAGGTACACCCTCACACTCCCCTCTGTACTGACACAGTGTGGAATAGTGTCAATGTCTCCATGTGTGAATTGCACTGAAGTAGGTTGAATGTTTTTAGTCTGGAATTTTATGTGCGAAGAATAGAATAGGTTTTTGGTGTTTATTTATATTTGGGAACATATAAAATTTCATCTCAGACTGCTGACGCTAACAGATACCGAGGAGCTGTTCTTGGGTTTATCCATCAGTGGGGCCTGTTTCAAATCATCTTTAGGCCTGTAGCATACAGGATGAATAGATGGGGGCAGCCTGGGCTTGGAGAATGCTGCTGTCTTTGAGAATGAGATTTTTAGGCAGCTCAGTCCAGATATAAAGCAACAGAAAGGAACAATTAACACATCACAAAGAAACGAAGACTTGCATTTCTGTAGTGTCTTTTGCCACCTGAGATGTCCCAAAGGGCCTTACAGCTAATACTTCATAACAGTGACTACATTTAAAAAGTAACGTGGGAAACATGGCAACCAATTTATGCACGGCAAGCTCCCACAAATAGTAATGTGACAATAGCCAGGTCACCAGTTTTAGTGATGTTGATTAAAGGATACTGTAAATATTGTCCAGGACACTGGGTAGAACTCCTTTACTTTTCTTAAAATAGCAACAGCAGAAATTATACACACCCTGAGAGGGCTGGTCTCATGTTAACGTCTCATCCAAAACACAGTTCCTCCGACAGTGCAGCCCTCCCTCAGTCCTGACCCTCCGACAGTGCAGCCCTCCCTCAGTCCTGACCCTCTGACAGTGCGGCTCTCCCTCAGTCCTGACCCTCTGAAAGTGCAGTGCTCCCTCTGCACTGCACTGAGAGTATCAGCCTGGATTATAAACTCATTTCCAAATTGAGGCTTGAATCCAGAGTCTTCTGGTTTAGAGATTAGAGTGCTACCCACTGAGATCAATGACTGACAATAAACCTTTGTTAATTGTGTTGTTTTTCTTCAAAGCTGATCCCAATTAATCACAAGCTACAGATCATGGAAAAATGTGGCCATGCAGGGGTTAATTCTATTCAGTGTTGGTGGGTTTCTGGGGAGATTGAGCTGTAGACAGTGTTTGTCTGTCTAAGGGGAATGAACTGCAGACGGTGTCTGCCTGTCCATCTGGGGGAGAGTGAGCTGCAGAATCTGTCCGGAGCCTATGCTGCAAGTGCCTGATTTTTGTGTCAACCTTATATGGAAAAACCTTGCTAGATCCTAAAACAGAGTAAAGACAGGTTGGTAATATACAGTCACAGTGACCTTGCTCCCTCTCCAGTGTGGGACTCTGGGGCTACGGTAAAATATTCCCTAGAACCAACCTGGTTCCTACCACACGAGTTTTTTTTTATACATTCATGGGATGTGGGCTTCGCTGGCTGGGCCAGCATTTATTGCCCATCCCTAGTTGCCCTTGAGAAGGTAGTGGTGAGCTGTCTTCTCCCTGGGAGTGTGTGATGGGGACAGTGTAGAGGGAGCTTTATTCTGTATCTAACCCCGTGCTGTTCCTGTCCTGGGAGTGTTCTTTCTTGACTTCTGTGTGAAGATTTTTAAACAAGTGTTAAAACCTATTTTTTCCTCAATTTGAAGCAGCAAAGGTATTTTAATAAAGATAGGTGAACACAGGACACAGCACCCTTGAGAGGCCATCTCACTGAAACCCCTTTCAAAAACACCAAACTCTGTTTCACTGTTTTCCCCCTGCCCACCCCCTCCCACGACCATGTTCTGTGCCTCTGGAATTCCACATATTGGCTCCTTACTGGAATGTGGCTCCTGTGAGCTTTCTGCTTGTGTGTATGGGCTGGGTGACTCCGGACTGCAATGGATTTGTTCCCTTTGACTGTCTGGCTATGAATGTTGGAGGATTGCTGTGTTCTTGTGTCTCTGGCCAAGGGTGGCTCCAGATAGTGTTGGCATTTGACCTTTTTCCTAGAGGTGGGAGTTCAGTTTGTGTGTAAGGCAGTATTCAGCTTCCTGGAAGGAATGATCGATGCCAACTGGTACAAGTGTGGTGACCTCTTCAAAGCTTCAGCTTTACCCACATTAACTCATTCTTGCCCCGGACCTCAGATCTGCCTTACTCCTCACCTCCCTCAATCATGATTTCCTCCCACTCATGACAATGCTTAAAATCTGATCTCAACCTCTTCTAATTTTCATTTCTTGGCTCAGCACATCATCTTTCTCATTTTTTTCAGACTTCGTGTTGTCATTGAATCATCTTATCTCTTTCCAAATTAAAAATAAAATGATTTCTTGGTGATTTCCCATTAATCACAGATCTGTTTAAAATATATTATATATTCTGTTTGACAAGTTTGAAAGAGGTGACTGTTTGATAAAGAGAATTTAATGCTTGTAGAGTATGTATGTGGATTTTCAGCAGGGATTCAACAAGGTAGCTCCCTAAAGGCTTGGTACAAAAATTATGGAGGAAATGTAGCATTGAGGGTAGCAAGTTTCTTCGCTGAGCAACGATACACACAGAGGAGAGACTTGAGATATGGCAATTTTCTCCACTAGAGCAGAGAAGGCAAAAGAAGAATTGAGGTTTTTAATAGAGTTTTGATAGAGTGAAAAGGGAAAAACTATTTTGCCTGGTTGGAGAGTCAATGACGAAGAGTCATCAATTTAACATTGTACCTGGGGAAGAGTTTGGAGAAATTCTTGAGGATTGTTGGAACATTGAACTATTTGTCACAGTAGGTGGTTGAGACAGAGACCATGCTTCATTTAGAGAGCAGTGGGAAAATGATTTATGGACTTAGCAACTGTTTGAGGCTGAATCAAACTGCTTGCAACCTTGGTATCATATCTGACCTGAAATGAGCATCTGACCTCATATTCACACTATCACTGTTTCCTCTAACATCACCTAGCTTCACCCCTGCCTCAGCATATTTGCTGAGACCTTCATCCATGCCTTTGTTACCTCTAGATTCGACCATTCCAAGCACTCCTGACTGGTCTCACATTCTACCCTCTTAAATTTGAGTCAGTGGAATTAGTTTGGGGATCAATACAGGGCTATGGGGAGAGAACAGGGCAATTGGATTAGTTTGGGGATTGATACTGGGCTATGGGGAGAGCGCGAGGCAATGGGATTAGTTTGGGGATTGATACAGGGCTAAATAATAACCTATGTAGTGCCTTTAACTTAATAAAACACCCAAGATGCTTCACAGGAAAAAATCTAAAAGAAAATATGACACCAAACCACATAAACAAAAAGGAAGACTTACATTTGTATAGCACTTCTTATGTCTCAAAGCTCTTTACAGCCAATGAAGCACTTTTTGAATTCTAGTTACTGTTGTAAATGTATGAAATGACGCAGCCTATACACATTCAGCAAACTTCCACAAACAGCAATGTGATGTTGACCAGATGGTCTATTTTTTGTGATGTTGGTTGAGGAATAAACATTGGCCAGGACACAGGGGAGAACTGTCTTCTTCAAAATAGTGCCATGGAATCTTTTGCATTCACCTGAGGAGGGCCACTGTTTAACATCTCATCCGAAAGATAGCATCTCTGATAGTATTGTGCTCCCTCTGCACTGGACTGGAGGGTCAGCCTGATTTTTGTGCTGAATCCCTGGAGTGGAACTTGAACCCAGAAACTTATGATTCAGAGATGAAAGTGCTACCAACTGAGACATCGTAGGGGTAGGTTTTAGCTAAGAACTGTCTTAAAGCAGGAAAGCAAGGTAGAGAGGCAGTGGAGTGTAAGGAGGAAATTCCAGAGCTTGGGGCCCAGGCAACTGAAGGCACAGCCACCAATGACAGAGTGATTAAATTTGGGCATATTCAAGAGGCCAGATTTAGCTATCTCAGAGAGTTATGGGGCTGGAGGAGATTACAGAGATAGGGAGGAGTAAAGCCATGGAAAGATTTAAGAACAAGAACGAAAATTTTAAAGATCAAGATTTTGTTTGACTGGAAGTCAGTGTATAACAGTGAGCACAGAGGGTGATAGAGGAATGGGATTTTGAGTGAGCTAGGACAGGGAGAGCAGAGTTTTGAATGACCTCAAGTTTACAGAGGGTAGAATGTGGGAGACCAGCCAGGAGTATTTTGAAATAGTCGAGTCTGGAGTAAACAAAGACATGAGCGAAAGTTTCAGCAGCAGATGAGCTGAGGCGGGGGTGAAGTTGGTCAATGTTTTAGAAGTGGAAATTGGTGGTCTTGGTGATGGTGTAGATGTGTGGTCAGCGCTCATCTCAGGGTCATGTATAATGCTGAGGTTGCAAACAGTCTGGTTTCATTTCAGACAGCTACCTGGGAGAGAGAGAGACTCAGTAGCTAGGGAATGGAGTTTGGAGTGGGGACCCAAATCATTGTCTTCAGTCCTCCCAATATCTCAGGGCTATGGGGAGAGAGTGGGAAGATTAGGATTCTTCCAGCACTTTTGGATGAATTCCTACTTCTGCTCAATAAACAGGAGTGTTTGACATTGTCCCTAACAGTGCAGCCACCCTGAAGTGTCTTCTGACAGTTTGTCCATGCGTTTTTGTCTGTAAGTCATGTCTGTACAAGACTGTGCATGTCTGTCAGTAATTCATTCTTTGGTGCTTTCAGAGTCCACTGTAGGGAAAATTGGTTGTAATATAGACCTCTTGTGTGACATTTAATTTATTTTCTCATTGTGAACACCATCTATGGGCCATAATGTACCAGTTCCACACCCTCATGTTCCACTGACCTGTTTGCTGGTTCTCACAGTTCAATTGCACACAATGTGAAAGTTTCACACGGCCACTGTTTCACTTTGCTGAAATCCCACTGGAATCATACACCACAGAGGCTTGTGGATTATTTCCCCTGTTACTAATCTTTCAGGATGTACCATCCTGCTTCTGACATTCTGTTATGACTAATTTCCTGACTTGGGATCTATTTTAATAATTTCTGTCTATGCATCAGTGTCCGGTGTCAGTAGATATCCACTTATGGGGCATATCCTTTTCTACCTGGTCTCAGCGTAAATATGGAACTAGTTACGAGGCCTGAATGAGATGTGGATAGTCAAACCTGCAGCAGCAGTTACTGATCCTCAATAAGGTGTACTGTGGAGAGTCAAATGGTGATTCCCACATCAGGTCCACTGAGCTGTCAGAGTAGAACTGAGCACTTTGCTGAGTGAGGTAAGAGACAGTGTTAGAGACTACCTAACTCTGTGTCCTGTCCTGGGAGTGTTTGATGGGGACAGTGTAGAGGGAGCTTTACTATGTATCTAACCCCGTGCTGCACCTGTCCTGGGTGTGTTTGATGGGGACAGTGTAGAGGGAGCTTTACTCTGTATCTAACCCCGTGCTGTACCTGTCCTGGGAGTGTTTGATGGGGACAGTATAGAGGGAGCTTTACTCTGTATCTAACCCCGTGCTGTACCTGTCCTGGGAGTGTTTGAAGAATCAGTGTAGAGGGAGCTTTATTGTAACAACTTGTATTTATACTCTACCTCTAACCTGTGCTCTGAATGAGCCTGAGAGAACATTACGATCTGCAGCTTTTTGCTTGCTAACATACAGCTCCCAGCTTAACACGGACAGGAAGAATGTGCTGGAACTGATCAAATCTCTGCTGTGTGAGCTGAAGTGTTTCCCCTCAGTGCCTGCAGGAAGGCTGGGTGGTAGTCTGTGTTTAAAACTATGGCAAAGCTGCACTGAGTTCTTCACTATAACCTCAACATTCTGTGCTATCCTGATAACTTACAATGAATGCCTGATGAACATGTTTTGTTTCTAATGTGATTATAGTCTGTGAATGTTTGTTTGATTAATGGCTACTGTGTGGTTTAGGAAGAGGGGTAGAGGTGGGGGCATGGGGGTAGAGACTGGGCATTGACTTAGTACACAAGATGGGCACAAACTTGGGTTGAGATGTCAAAGATCCAAGTGCTGCTCTCTGCTAACAGAGGAGCCTCAGGTTAAGTGCCCCTTGAGCAAAGGAATTGTAATCCAGTGGGTAAACTTGAAACTACATTTGATGTTTTTGGAATGAAATCCCTTTGCTGACTCCAATTCGAAGTTGTTTCATTTTAAATTGTTGACTCTTTAACAAGACTCTTTTTAGCTAGATATTTTATTCTGTGATTTGCATTAGTAAACATTTAGTGGCAGTGATGTGATCTGTTTTGCATCCTTAATCCGTCTGGTTAACACCTCAATATCTCAACCTCTTCCTCCCTCGCCAACATTTAACTTTTATTTTTATCTTTAAAATCTTTTCTTTAAAAAATTGTTTTTATTAATTGAGAAACTGAGATTGACTGCCAAGGAGGTAGGGAAAGTTAGAGAAATCCAAGTCTGGAATGTGCTGCCTGAAAGACCAGTGGAAGCAGATTCAGTAGTAACATACAAAAGCGAATTGGACAAATACTTGAAAAGGAAAATGTTACAGGGCCATGGAAAAAGAGTAGGAGAGTGGGACCACTTGAACAGCTCATTCAGGTAGGCAGCACAGTTGGATGTGTTGAATGGATGTACCATTCTATGATTCTAGGCTTAACTTTTTAAGTCACAATCTTGTCCATCCCCAGCTGAAAATGTAGATTGGTAGCTTATTCCTGGATTTTAACTAATGCTGGTTCTGCACATTGTATATACTGTAAATCCAGGAATATCCTCCCTTTGACAATGTCAATCACATAATCTTTACAATGCAGAAGGAGGCCATTCGGCCCATCGAGTGTTCACTGGCTCACTCAAAGAGCTCTCTACCTAGTCCCACTTCCTGCCTTATCCCCGTAACCTTACACATTCTCTCTTTCAGGTAGTAACCCAATTCCCTTTTGAATACCTCGATCAAACCTGCCTCCATGACCCTTTCAGAAAATTTGTTCCAGACTCCAACCACCCTCTGGGTGAAATTTTTTTTCCTCACATCACTTCTACTCTTTTTGCCCATTATTTTGAATCTGTTCCCTCTAGTTCTTGATATACTCTTGAGTGGGAACAGTTTCTCACTATTTGCCCTATCCATACCCCTCAGGATCTTGAATGCCTCTATCAACCCTCCCCCGAGCCTTCTTTCCTCTCGAAGAAAAAGAGACCCAACTTCTCCAGTCTATCCTCATATCTACAGTTCTTCATCCCGGGAATCATACTTGTGAATCACCTCCGTACTCTCTCCAATGCCTTCACATTCTTCCTCAAATATGGCACCCAGAACTGGATGCAGTACTCCAGATGAGCCCTAACTAGTGTCTTATACAAGTTCAACATGATCTCCTTACTCTTGTACTCAATGCACCTATTAATAAAACCTAGGATACTATATGCTTTATTAACTGCTCTTTCAACATGTCCTGCCACCTTCAATGACATGTTCATATACGCCGATGTCCTTCGGTTCCTGCACCTCGTTTAGAGTTTCTCCCTTTATTTTATACTGTCTCGCCATATCTTTCCTGCCAAAATGAATCACCCCACATTTCTCTGCACTGACCTTCATCTGCCACTTGTCTGCCCAAACCACCAACATGTCTATGTCCTTTTGAAGTTCAAGACTATCCCCATCACAGTTGACAACATTTCCAATCTTTGTATCATCCGCAAATTTTGAAATCATGCCCTGAACACCACAGTCTAGGTCATTAATATATGGCAGGAAGAGCAAGGGTCCCAACACTGACCCCTGGAGAACTCCACTACAAAGCTTCCTCCAATCTGAAAAACAACCATTTATCACTACTCTCTGATTGCCATCACTCAGCCAATTTCTTATGCAAATGCATACTTTCCCTTTTATTCCATGAGCTAGAATTTTGCTCACAAGTCGGTTGTGTGGCACTGTATCAAATGCCTTTTGAAAATCCATATACACCACATCAACAGCGTTTCCCTCATCAACCTTCTCTGTTACCTCCTCAAAAAACTCCAGCAAATTAGTTAAACGTGATTTTCCCTTAATGAATCCATGCTGGCTTTCCTGAATTATCCCGCACCTAAGTGACTATTGATGTTGTTCCGAACTATAGTTTCCAGAAGTTTTCCTACTACTGAAGTCAAACTGACTGGTCTGTAGATATTCACTTATGTTGCCATAGCCTCCAGGGCTATGGGCCAAGCAAGTGCTGGAAAATGGGATTAGTGTAATCAGATCTTTGTTGACCGGCATGGGCACGATGGGCCGAATGGCCTCCTGTGTTGTAACCGTCTATGAGTCTAATTGTCGGCATTATCCTTGCACCCCTTTCTGAACAAGAGTGTAACATTCACAATTCTCCAGTCTCCTGGCACCTCCCTGTATCTAAGGAAGACTGGAAGATAATCACCAGTCCCTCTGAAATTTCTGCTCTCACCTTCCTCAGTATCCTTGGATACATCTCATCCAGTCCTGATACCTTATCAATTTTAAGTAAAGATAGCCTTTCTAATAACTCTTCCTTCTCAATTGTAAACTCCTTGAGTGTACCAGTTACCTCCTCTCTCACCTTGGCTTGGATAGCATCCTCTTCCTCTGTAAATACAGATACAAACTACTCATTGAATACCTCCGCCACTTCTCTTGCCTCCACAGACAAGTCTCCTCTTTTATCCCTAATTGTCCCTACTCTTTCTTTTACCACTCTTATTTATTAAATGCTTATAGAAGACCTTGGGATCCCCTTTTATGTAAGCTGCCAGCCTCTTTTCATGCTCCCTCCTTGCTTTTCTGATTAGTTTGTTTCACTTCCCCTCTGGTCCTTCTATATTCAGCTTGATTCTCCATTGTATTTTCTACCTAACATCTGGCATATGCGTACTTCTTCCTTGTCATCTTCACCTCTATCTCTCTCATTATCCAGGGTGTTCTACATTTATTTGTTCTACCTTTCCCCTTCAAGGGAATATACCTTGACATTGTTTGCAATGCTATCTCTTTGAAAGTGGCTCATTGTTCAGTACCATCTTTTCTGCCAACATTTGATTCCAAGTCACTTGACTCAGATGCATTCTCATCCCATCGAAGTTGGCTTTTCCCCCAATTAATTATCCCTGCTCTGGTTTGTTCCTTGTCCTTCTCCATGGCCAGCCTAAACCTTATGATACAATGGTGACTGTCCCCTTAATGCTCTCCCACTGTTACTTGGTCTACTTGGCCAACTCATTCCCCAGAACCAGGTCTAACAGTGCCTGCCCTCTCACTGGACTGGAAACATACAGCTGCAGGAAATGATCTTGAACACATTTGGGGAAATCTCGCCCCTCTTGTCCCTTTACACTATTCCTATCCCAGTCTATATTTGGATAATTGAAGTCTCCCATTATAATTACTCTATAATTCTTACACCTCTCTGTAATTTCTTTGAAAATTTGCTTCTCGACATCCCTTCCACTAGTAAGTGGTCTATATACTACACCAATCAATGTTATTGCACCTTTTTCATTCCTTATCTCTAGCCAGAGAGATTTCACCCTTGACTCCTCTGGAACATCCTCTCTCTCCAGTACTGTAATGCCAACTTAAATTAATACTGCCACTCACACCCCTGCTCTCATCCTTTTCTTCCCTCCTAAGTGCAATGCTGTTGATGTGGTGTATATAGATTTTCAAAAGGCATTTGATACAGTGCCACACAATAGACTTGAGCAAAATTCTAGCTCATGGAATAAAAGGGAAAGTAGGCACTCCTAAACATCTTGTACCCAGGAATATTTAATGCCCAGTCCTGCCCTTCTTTGAGCCAGGTCTCTGTTATAGCAATGATATCATAATTCCATTTGTCAACCTGTGCCTGTAGTTCACCAGTCTTATTAACCACACTCCGTGCATTCACATACATGCACATTAATCTTGATTTAGACCTTTTATTGTTTCCCCCTTGCTCTGACCCCATCTAATGACTTACTATAGCCTAGTACTTACTAGTTCTATCAAACTCTCCAAGTATTCTGTTTAGCTTGATGCTACTCTCTGACATATCCTCCTTATCAGTTAATACTTCTCTACTTCCCACTGCCAGTTTTTCTCCTCTCCTCTCTGAATTGCCCTTCAGGTTCCTTTCCCCTGCCAATCTACCTCCCCAAAAGCACTAGCAAACCTCCCCATGAGGACATTAGTCCCAATCCTGTTAAGGTGTAACCTGTCCTTCCTGTGCAGGTCCCACCTGCCCCAGAACCAGTCCCAATGCCTCAGAAATCTAAAGCCCTCCCTCCTGCTCTATTTCTCAATCCATGTGTTGAACTGCTCAATCTCCCTATTCTTATGCTCACTAGCACATGGCACTGGGAGTAATCCTGAGATTACTGCTCTTGAGGTCCTGCTTCTCAATTTCCTTCCTAACTCCTTAAAATCTGCTTCCAGGACCACGTCCCTTTTCCTACTTGTGTCATTGGTCCCAATGTTGAACGTGACCTCTGGCTGCTCGCCCTCCCCCAAAAGAATGCCCTGTAGCTGCTCTGTGACATCCTTGACCCTGGCACCAGGGAGGCAACATACCATCCTGGACTCATGCCTATGGTCACAGAAATGCCTGTCTGCTCCTTTAACTATGGAATCCCCTACCACTATAGCACTTCCACTCTTCCACCTCCCCTCCTGTGCAGCTGAGCCACCCATGGTGCCACAAACCTGGTTCTTGCTATAGTCCCCTGAGGAGCCATCTCACCCACCAGTATCCAAAATGGCAAAGCAGCTGGAGAGTGAGATAGCCTCAGGGGATTCCTGCAAGACCTGCCTGTTGCTTTTAGATACTCTGGTGGTCACCCATCCCCTCTATTGTGTACTTCTTAGCTGCAGTGTGCCCACCTCTCTAAATTTGCTGCCCATGTAATCTTCAGCCTTGCGGATGCACCACAGTGACTCCAGCTGCTGCTCAAGTTCCACAACCTGGAGTTCAAGTTTCTGCAGCTGCTGACATTTCCTGCAGATGTAGTCACTTTGTGCTTGCATGACTTTCCACATCCTGCAAGAAGCACGTTCCACATGGCTGAGCTGCACTGACATATCTTAAACTTTATATAAAGTGTTTACTCACCTGTCACTCACCAATCATCTCCTCCTCTCCCTCTTGCGTTCTTTATGAAGTCTCGCTGCTCCCTCCCTCTCGCATTCTACCAAGCAAAAGAAGGAGATCTTAACACAGGTGACCAGAATCTTGGTCAAGGAGATAGGCTCTAAACAGGGCCATCAAGGAGGAGCGAGGTGAGAAGGCTTAGGGAGAGAATTCCAGAACTTTGGAGCCAGGCACCAGGATACATAGCCACTAATGGTGGGATGAAAGTAGTGGGGATGTCTCTAATACTGTGTATATTATAAATCTAAGATTATAGTCTCTTGAATAGAAATACCCTGGATAATATCTTTTTCTACATATATGGTAGAGCTCTATGTACATGGTATAGTAGCGTAACCCTGAGTTTATAAGGCACTTGTATTCAAGGGTTAATCTGAAGAACATCTTCAAATTTAAGCCAAAATATTTTGCTATGAAATTCCAGCTTGTCATGTGACATTGAATGTATCCAATTTTCATCACCGTGGTCCAGTAATAATAACCAGAGTTTAGACTTGGAAAATAAAAGTATTGAAATATTAACTTAAGAAAAATAAGAATCTG
The DNA here is from genome assembly GCF_017639515.1 of Carcharodon carcharias. Classification (NCBI taxonomy): domain Eukaryota; kingdom Metazoa; phylum Chordata; class Chondrichthyes; order Lamniformes; family Lamnidae; genus Carcharodon; species Carcharodon carcharias. The sequence continues at coordinate 141,345,771 of NC_054476.1, forward strand.
TGTCAAGTTTTTATGGAGCTGTTTTCCATCTCCTGGATTCACAGCAATTCCCGTTAACAGAACCTTCAGAAAGTGTGATCTTTTCCCTGCTTTATCCTGTACTCTGACCCTGAGAATTAACTATAACCTGGCTGGAAATAGTCCCGTTCACCAGAATTAACATCACATCACCACCTTAATAAAACGTGCAACATGGTTTACAAACTTGATCAACTCAAATTCACAGACAAACATTTATGCTTCATGCCTTGATCTTGCAAAACAATAATGACCAAAGGCATGGAGTAGATGAATTGCCCTTCAGAAGAACATCTTCACATTTACAAAATCTTTGATTCTCATTGGAAAAATAGGCTCGGATAACAAATTCTCTCCTCCATTGTCCCCCCGCCCCGTCACCACAACTTTTTCCACTTTGAACAGATAATTTGTATAGGTAAGAAAGTAAGTTGTGAAGAAGACATAAGGAGGCTACGAAAACATATAGCTAGGTTAAATGAGTGGGCAATGATCTGGCAAATGGAGTTTAATGTGGGAAAATGTGAAATTGTCCATTTTGGCAGGAAGAATAAAAAGAAGCATATTATGTAAACAGTGAGAGATTGCAGAGCTCTGAAATGCAGAGGGACCTGGGTGTCTTAGTGCATGAATTGCAAAAGGCTTGTATGCAGGTAAGCAAGTAATTAGGAAAACTAATAAAATGTTATCATTTATTGCAAGCGGAATTGAATACAAAAGTAGGGAGGTTATGCTTCAGTTTTATAGAGCACTAATGAGACCACATCTGGTTTACTGTGTACAGTATTGGTCACCTTATTTAAGGAAGAATGTAAGTATGTTAGAAGCTGTTCAGAGAAGGTTTACCAGACTAATACCAGGAATGAGTGGGTTGTCTTATGAGGAAAGGTTGGGCAGACTAGGCTTGTATCCGCTGTAGTTTAGAAGAGTAAGAGGTGATTTGATTGAAACATATAAGATCCTGAGGGGTCTTGACAGGGTGGGATGTGGAGAGGATGTTTCCTCTTGTGGGACAATCTAGAACTAGGGGTCACTGTTTAAAAATAAGGGGTCGCCCTTTTAAAGTGGGGATGAGGCAAAATTTTTTCTGAGTGTTGTGAGTCTTTGGAACTCTTCTTGAAAAGGTGGTGGAAGCAGCATCTTTGAATATGCTGAAGGCAGAGCTGGATAGATTCTTGGTAAGAAAGGGGGTGATAGGTTATCGGGGGTAGATGGGATGCAGGTTGGAGGTTATTATCAAATCAGCCATGATCTTATTAAATGGCAGAGCAGGCTCAAGGGGCCGAATGGCCTACTCCTGCTTCTTGTTCATATGTATTTGTCTTTATGATAGAAGCCACAAAAAGCACCCCAAGAATAAAGGAAAATCAAGGGGCAAAAGGGAGGGAGGCACTTAAAACAATCTCTATCATTAGAAAAAAAGTACTGGGAAAACTAACAGGACGAAAGGCTGACAAGTCCCCTGGACCAGATGGCCTGCATCCTATGCCTTAAAAGAAGTGGCTGCAGAGATAATGGGTGCATTGGTTGTAATCTTCCAAAATTCCCTAGATCCTGGAAAGATCCCGGCAGATTGGAAAAGCGCAAGTGTTAACACCTCTATTCAGGAAAGGTGAGGGGAAGAAAACAGGAAACTATAGACTGGTTAGCTTAACATCTAACATTGGGAAAATGCTGGATCCATTATTAAGACTCTAGGAGCAGCACATTTAGAAAGTCATAACACAATCAAGTAAAGTCAACATGGTTTGATGAAAAGGAAATAGTGTTTGACAGATTTATTAGAGTTCTTTGAGGATCAAATGGCGAACCAGTAGGTGTAGTGCATGTGGATTTCCAAAAATCATTCAATAAGGTGTCACATAAAAGGTTACAACACAAGATGTCATGTGTTGGGGTAATATATTTTGGATAGAGGATTGGCTAACTAACAGGAAACAGACAGGATAAATGTGTCATTTGCAGGTTGGCAAATTAATAAGTGGAGTGCCACAGGGATCAGTGCTGGGGCCTCAACTAATCTACATTATTGGCTTGGATGAAGCAACCAAGTGCATTATAGCCAAATCTGTTAATACAAAGGCAGATAGGAAAGCAAGTTGTGAGGAGGACACAGTCTGCAAAGGTATTTAGATGGGTTGAATGAGTGGGCAAAAATTTGGCAGATGGAGTATAATGCGAGAAAATGTGAGGTCCACTTTGTCAGGATGAATAGAAAAGCAGATTATTTAGACAAAGAACAACTGCAGAATGCTGTGGTATGGAGGGATCTAGGTTTCTCTGTACATGAATCACAAAGTTAAGAGCAAATAATTAGGAAGGCAAATGGAATGCTGGCCTTTATTGCAAAGGGGATGAAGTATTAAAGTAGGATAGTCTTGCTACAACTGAACATTGGCGAGACCACACCTAGAGTACAGTGTGCAATTTTGGACTCTTTACTTAAGGAGGGATTTTCTTGCATTGGAGGCAGTTCAGAGAAGGTTCATTCGACTGATTCCTGGGATGAAGGGGTTTGTCTGTTGAGGAAAGGTTGAGCAGGTTGGGCCTATACTCATTAAAGTTTAGTAGAATGAGAGTTGATCTTATTGAAACATTTAATATTCTGAGGGGCTTGACAGGGTAGATGCTGTATTATAAAGGGTTAATGCTAAATAAGTAAATAGACAGTCTTCATCATTTGTGATGTAAGATCACATGACAACAGAGTATGCTGAGAGATGGTTCTATGTGAAGCCTCGTGCTAAGCCTGTACTGTTAGTAGAATTAAAAACAAAAAACTGTGGATGCTAGAAATCCAAAACAAAAACAGAATTATCTGGAAAAACTCAGTAGGTCTGGCAGCATCGGCAGAGAAGAAAAAAGTTGACGTTTCGAGTCCTCATGACCCTTCAACAGTGAAGCTCAACACAAACTGGAGGAACAGCACCTCATCTTCCGACTAGGCACTTTACAGCCTTCCGGACTGATTATTGAATTCAACAACTTTAGATCTTGAACCCCCTCCTCCATCCCCACCCCCTTTCCGTTTCTTCCCCCTCCCTTTTGTTTTTTTTTCCAATAATTTAGATAGATTTTTCTTTTCCCACCTATTTCCATTATTTTTAAATCTATACCTTTTATGCCCTGTTAGTCTTATTCCACCCCACCCCCACTAGAGCTGTATCTTGCATGTCCTGCCATCCATTCTTAATTAGCACATTCGTTTAGATAATATCACCACCTTCAACACCTCTTTGTTCTTTTGTCTGTGACAGCTTTTGATTATCTGCTCCTATCACTGCTTGCTTGTTCCTACAACCACACCGCCCCCCCACTTCTCTCCCCCCACCTTAAACCAGCTTATATTTCACCCTTCTCCTAATTTTACTCAGTTCTGTTGAAGGGTCATGAGGACTCGAAACGTCAACTTTTTTCTTCTCCGCCGATGCTGCCAGACCTGCTGAGTTTTTCCAGGTAATTCTGTTTTTGTTATAGTTAGTAGAATGTTCAATAAAAGGTAAAGTTTACCAACTTGCCTCCAGCAGCCTCTATCAAACCTGACCAAAGATAACCTCATCTAAGATGCTGAACGATGATAACAGAGGTGCTGAGAGGATGTTTCTCCTAATTGGGAATCTAGAATTAGGGGGCACAGTTTTAAAAATAAGGGGCCTCCCATTCAAGACTGTGATGAGGAGGGATTTTTTTTTCTGAGGGTTGTTAGTCTGTGGAATTCTCTTCCCCAGCGAGCAGTGGAAGTTGGGTCATTGAATATATTTAAGGCTGAGTTAGATTTTTGATCAACAAGGGAGTTGAGGGTTAGGAAACAGGCAAGAAAGTGGAGTTAAGGTCCTGGTCAGATGAGCCGTGATATTGAATGGTGGATCATGCTGAAGGGGTCAGATGGCCTATTCTGGTCCCTATTTCTTAATTTCTTCCCTGAGCCCTCCACCACCATACCTCCACCTCTGCAGCTTTCTTTCAGATCCTCCTTAATAATAGCCTCTGTGACCAAGCTTTTTGCCACTCCTCATATAAAGTACTACTTTAACTTGGTGTGACATTATCTAACAAAATTCATGTTGAATGTCTGTGAGACATTTTCCTATGTTAAAGGTGCTACATAAATGTGCACTGATGAGTAAAATCTGGTTTCACAGTTTGATGAGTTGCACAGGAAGAGTTGATTTAACTGGCTGTTATGTGGGCTGTGTCTTGTGTTCTTTCCCTGTTGGAGACGATGGTTTGCAGAGGCTGGGTTACAATGGTTTTACTGTGTGTGAGACAAATTTTTAAAGGCTGGGCTTGCAGTGAAGATAGTGCTGGTTCCTGTTGAATCAGTGACTGTTTACACAGCTTAGTTTGAAAGCTCAACCTGATCATTGTGCCCAGCCCTCCTTATGACTGTTTACCTTGTGCGTACAACTCTACCTTATATGGACTCTTAATCCTGATAACTGTGCCGTATGGGAGAGAGGGAAAAAATCCTGCTCCCTGGAACAGGAGGACCGACGAAACACATTTGCTTAGTGCTCAGACATCTGAACGAATTATTAAAACATTATATTCATTTAATGGCTATAATTTCTGCACTTTTCCTCAAACCAACGCTTCCAAGTATTAAAATATTTGCTTTTGGGTCACGTGGAGAATTTCATAAATTTTCCCATAAAAGGAAATGTGTTTCCACTTGAGTTGCTGTTCTGACTTTTTGTTTATATAAACATGGCCAAAATTCTGAGAAGTTGCTGCCGGAGGCTGTAAGCCTGAGGCCTCTGGGTCTGGGTTCTGTGGGTTCAGCTTTGTGTTCTGGCCGAAGGACGTGGCAAAAGAGCCCTGACCTGATCCCAGAGTCTGACTGTAGCTGGTTTGTGCACAATCAGTCCCCAAGGTCCCTAGGGATGAGGAAGTTTTTTTGTATTCAGTTAATTGTTACTGGGGTATGAGGGCAAAGGGCCAGGAGGAAGGTCCAACTCAGCCATGAGCCCTACCACCCTAACTCTGCTTGAGTTACCCTTTGAATAAGATCCTGGAGACTGGTGACATGAATGGGAGGGAGGGGAGGGGTGAGGCACAGTGAAGTTTGCAGGATATTTTGCTGGAATGTGATAAGTTTATTTTGTACAGGTGAAATAATTGCCCAATTGCAGTGTCTATTAAAATATTACAATCCATGAGATAGTAACTCACTATAAGGCTCTTTGGCCCTTAAGCTAAGTGGGCATCATTGTGATCTTAGACATTGGTCTACCTTCCTTCACACACTATGTTCCTGTCTGTCAGAGAAAAATCTGCCTGTTCTAACTACTGGGGTAGAGCATTGAAGCTCTAGCCTCAGAGTATTGCAGAGTCTCCTGGAATTAAAAGTATATCTTCCAGTCACTGCTGTGAGAAACCTGAGGGAATTGGTTAAATCCCCAGCAACTCAATTACTGACCTGACCCCTACCTCCCATTTGTGCTCCTTCATTGGTGAAAGTGACGGTATAGCAAACACAAACAGAACACTCATTAATGAGGGACCAGAGTGTGTGACATCTGTTTCGCAGGAGGGTTGCCAACTGTGGTTGGATGTATTCTTCTAGTTTTCATCACATGATGTCCAACCACTCCCCCCCACCCCCACCCCCCCCAAAAAAAACCCCACCTCCATCCCCATGCTCCCACCATTGGTCACCCAACATGTCCATCCTCACAGTGACCCGTCTTCCCAGCCAAATGGAAAAGTCAACATTCTCTTCCTTTCCCAATTGGATGATTCTCAACTGCCAGTCAAACAGCCTTTCCCTATCTCCAATATTTTGATAATTGTATAAATAAACATAAAAATTCAAAGGAAATGATAAAACACTATATTTTTATGCCCTCAATGATTTTTCTCCATGATGGTGCTCTCAGCAGTGGTTCTGCAGTATTTTGCTTTTATCTTAGTGGTTTGGAGATAATCTTCAATTTCTGGTGGGTTGACAGCCCCAATTTGGTAAGTAGCTGATTGTTGATTGGAGAGTACAAGGCCCATGAGGACTGCTCACTCAAAATGCTGTTCAGTGATAAGAATTTGTATTTATATAGTGCCTTTCACAACCTCAGGACATCCCAAAGCACTCCACAGCCAATGAAATGCTTTTGAAGTGTAGACACTCCATGTAGGAAACATGGTGGCCAATTTGTGCACAGTAAGATCCCACAAACAGCATTGCAATAATGACCAGGTGATCTGTTTTTTAGTGACGCTGATTGAGGGATAAACGTTGACTGGGACACCGAGGAGAGTTCCCCTGCTCTTCTTCAAATTGACCATGGGATTTGTGTCATCTTGGACCAAGTCTGTCCGCGTGTACCTGCAAAATCACAAATAAGATCTGATTTTAAAATTTTATAATCTCTGAATGAATAGTTTAAGAGCAGCATCTTCACCCTCTCTTCCGTGCAGACATTGTTGAGTTCAGTGTCAGCCTTGGCTCATTGGGTGGCACTCTTTTGTCCTTGAGTCAGAAGATCACAAATTCAAGTCCCACTCCAGGAACTTGAGCACCGGAGCCATTTAGAAATGGGAGCGACATCAACAGATTTCTGCTGTTTACAGATCTCTGAAGGTAAGGATAGGGAAATATTTCAGTATGAGAATGCCCAGCCAACCATATGTTATAGATTTCTCCCTCCACCTCTCCCAACACATACAGTCGCTCCATTGGCTGGCCTCCTGCTTTACCTCATTACTGTCTTGACACCCTTCACCTGATGCCCATCTGTTAATGCAAACTTACCCAAATTTTTACTTCTATCCTCTGAAACCATCAATCCCCATGAACACAACACTCCATTTCCCATTATGTTCAGATGGGTGGTTCTTGTGGTTTACATGAGTCTTTAATCTCCTGGGCACTGGGGTTAATCACATCCTACATATTGAATGACTCTTGCAGAGAACATCAGACTAGATGCTGAGTTTAATTGGCCTATGGTGACTGGCCAATCCCCCTCCAGCTCACTTTGGCCCTCAGTTTGGGCTGTTCCTAGTTGTGTTGAGACCTCTGAAGCACAGCTTTCCCAGTTAGGGTTGGATTGTTGGCCAACTTGCTGCTTCTCATTGCATCTGTAATATTTAGCCCCATGGGACATTTTCCTATGTTGAAGGCAGCTGTTAGAAGCTACACACTCCAGGTGTTTTCAGATTTGTGTTATCACACTGAAAACTATATTCCATTTGGTTACCCCACCCCCAGTACCTCAAGTGTCTCAATACAGATTCCACCCCTTCTCCTTTCCATGTTAGCTGTGGCTCAGTGGGTGGCTGCCTTGCCTTTGAGTCAGGAGGTCATGGGTTCAAGCCACATTCCAGAAACTTGGAACACACAATCTTGACTGAGGGAGCGCTGTCTGAGGTTCTGTCTTTCAGATGAGATGTTAAACCAAGATCCCAGCATGGAGATGATGGGTCAAATGGCCTCCTTCTGTGCCGTAAATCTTTCTATATTTCATATTTTCTTTCTTGGATGCATGTAAAAAATCCCACTACACTATTTTGATGAAGAGCAGGGAAGTTTTCCCCAGCGTCCTGAGGCCAATATATATCCCTCAATCAATATCACTAAAGGAGATCATTTTTCCATCATCTCATTGTTATTTGTGGGATCTTGCTGTGCTCAAATTGGCAGCCGCGTTTCCTACATTACAACAGTGACTACACTTCAAAAGAACTTCGTTGTTTGCTTTAGGATGTCCTGAGGTTGTGAAAGGTGCTATAGAAATGCAAGTCTCTCTTTCAAAATGCATTGAATTGTTAGCTTGGTGATGGAGCGATCATGTTGCTGCTGTTTGTGCCTTTCTGTAAATCCGTTCCTATTCACTCATGGCTCAGAGAGATGGGTTATTGTTTTGTGTGTGCTGCAGCCGTCACAAGACTGAGTGCCACATATTTTTCTACTAGTGTTTTGTTTGGGAGTGGGAGACAACATTAGCAGCGGGCATGAGCGAACCATTGACATGCCAGTCTGTGCCCTATGAGACTGGGCATTGAGGGTTATACAGTCTGCACTGACCAAGCTTCTAATGATGTAGCTCCTTATTTGCAGATTATTTTAAACATCAATAGTCATTAATCATTTTCACTTCTTTTCTAAGAATGTTTACAAGTGAATATAAAAATGTACAAATAATTTCTTGGTTTAGTGTTTGGCTCCTGGGGTTTATGAAATTGTGAAATCCATGTGTTTATGAAATTGAGGCATTGCTACCTCCAGACAGATTTCTTCCACTGCTCTCCTGACCGGTCTCCCACCCTGCATCCTCTCTAAATGCCGGCTTATCCTGCCCCACATCCCAATTTGGACCAATCACCCATCACCTGCCATGTTAGCTAACCTACACTGTCCTTGGTTGACTCGGACTAGAGGGCTCCTGATTGATTTGGTGGCTCCACGCATTCATGGACTGAACTAATTATCTAGGAGCCACAATAGGCTCATTAGTATCCCAAGACTACACGGTCCTGAAAGTGTCTGAGACACAAGTTTCTCGGTTTTGTCACATTGACTGTAGATCACAGTGAAGTGCTGAGGGAGTGCCGCACTGTCAGAGGGTCAGTATTGAGGGAGTGCCGCATTGTCGGAGGGTCAATACCAAGAAAGCACTGAACTGTCGGAGGGTCAATACCGAAGGAGCGTCACGCTGTCGGACCGTCAGTACTGAGGGAATGCCACACTGTTGGAGGGTCAGTACTGAGGGAATGCAGCACTCTTGGAGGTGCCATTTTTCAGATGAGATGTTAAATTAATGCCCAGCCTGTCTTCTCGAGTGGTTGTAACAGATTCTATGATCACTATTCGAAGAAGAGCAGGAAAATTCTCCCCAGCATCCTGGCCAAAACAGATTATCTGGTCATTATCTTATTATTCTTTGTGGGAGCTTTCTGTGCACAAATCAACTGCCCCGTTTCCTACATTTCAACAATGACTGCACTTCAAAGTATTGCATAGCCTTTTACATGGTTTGAGACTTGCTGAGGCAGTCAAAGACACTATAGAAATGCAAGATCTTCCTTTACTTAGGATGCTGAAAGGGAGGAGCCCTTATGCTAATCTCCTGAACTCTGTAGATGGCATGCCTGGAGACCACTAGCTTTGGACTCACTGAGTACAGGTTTCTGACCATTCCTAGAGACAGAAGTCAGAATGCTGAAATGGAAGCAGTGAATGGGAGACTCTGCCTTTTGACAGCCTGCTTACTGTTGCATCACCTGAATCCTCTCCAATAATTAGTTTATTTACACACAACAGTGACTGCATTATAAATTAATTAGTTAGTGTGATTCTCTTTGGGAGTCTCCTAGATGCGATTAAATGTTATATAAATACAATTCTGTTTTCCTCGATTCAGTAAATCCACAGCAGATGCTTCAGGGCATTTCTTTTGAATAGAAGTGAGTTACTGTATTTTACAATATATGTAGTGTCAGGTACCACAATACATTGCCAGATTTCCTCATTGATTAATTTGTCTTGGATGCTAACAGCTATACTTTTTATATTTAAAATTTAAAGTATTTGAGCATTGCTGAAAAAAAGAGACTCATAGAAGAAAGTATATGTTCACACTTTGCGACTGTTTCAGCTAAACAAAATAAGCGACAGCCATTCGTTGAATCATTCCTTGGCAAAGCCTTGACCAATCAGGACCAAGCTGCCTGGTTTAAATTTCAAACAATGTTTGGCAGTTAACTGTCAGTCGTCATCACTGGTGCATTCTCCATGGCAACACCTCTACCAATCAGAGTCCATTTGCCAATCAATCAGCACACTCTTCACATACAGTATAAATTGTTGTTTTCTCCTTATATTGGTATTCTTGTGAAGTGTCCTGATAGTGCAAGACGAAAAGCTTTGACCAGTCTTTTTTTTTCAGCAATCTCAAATTCTGTACTACCAAATGACTATATAAAGAATTACTTACAATCATGAGGCACCTTTAGTGGCACCCGGTCATCCCAAATGCTTTACAGCATTGAAGTAAGTATTTTTGAAGTTATGTAACTAACAGACAGGCTGCCGGGTGCAGACGTGCGACCAGCAGACGGCTGCCGGGTACAGACGTGGTACAGATGTATAAGTGAAAACCGAAGAGGGAGGACTTGCAGGAAACTCCTGGGACCTGCCTTCCCTCAAGACCTGCGAATAGGCAGTGCCTGACTTGACAAGTGATGCCTCATTATTTTATTTTGAAACACTGTATTCCTATTCTGGCAGACGTCTGTTGGAACATTCCATTTTCCGAGCAAAAACAATTTCTCACAAAATATTCCCAGTATAGGACGGAAAGGGCGCTGCACTGTTGGAGACTGTCTTTCAGATGCAATATTAAATCAAGCTACCACCTGTCCTGTCAGGTGGCTCTAAAAGATCCCAGGATACGTTTGGAAGAAAAGCAGGGGAGTTTGCCCCAGTGTCCTGTCTAATATCCATTCCTCAGCCAACACAATTAAAACAGATAATCTGGTCACGATCACATTGCTGTTTGTGAGAGCTTACTGTGCACAAATTGGCTGCTGTGTTTACTACGTTACAACGGTGGCCACACTTCAAAAAAAGGTACTTGATTAGCTGCGAGGTGCTTTGGAATGTTCTGAAGTTGTGAGAGGCGTGAAAGAAATGCAAGTATTTTTCATTGTTGCACAGGCCCTCCCCTATCCTGTCTGGATAGGATACCCTGGGTGGATTGCTGGTCCAGATGTGGGGCTATTTCTAGCCTCCTGATTGCGAACTGGCTCTCGGTCAGTATGAGAAAGTGAGTCACTCTGAGCAGCTGATGGAAAAAGCAGATAGTACACATTCCACGGCTGTGAGGCTTTGATTTGGACCAGTTCCCAGCTGCACTTCCTCATCTGAGCTATTCCCTTTAAGTTCAGAAAGTTCAGGCCTTGATCCCAATCTCTGTCCAGTGAAACACTGAACATTTGACAAAATTGGATTTATTTTTCTCTTTCATGCTCTTTGGAAAAGAAATGCACACTTTGACAAAGAGCCAGCCAGTTAACCATCACCCCCTCTCAATGGAGCTGCCTGTGCCCACTTACCACAGGACATGGATACCCTCAAGACCTAGGCTGGCCATTGACGGGAGACATTTGGACATGGTCAGTGGCAGGTAATTGCCAACAAGAAAAAGCCCAGCAATCTCCCACTAACCTTCAACAGCACTGAGAACCCAAGTGCCCCACCAGCAACATCCAGTCTGAGCTGAGCCTGCCATAATGCAGCAACATGACTGCAATAGCAGTGTAAATATTGGATAATCTGTAACAGGCAACTCATCTCTTGACTCCTGAAGACATCTACATCATTTACAAGGCTCAAATGGGAGTGTGATGGGATACTCTGTTGCCTGATAGTGCACCTGGAGCAATATTCAAGAAACACAGTCATTCAAGACAGATGGAAAATAATTAAGCAAAAAGCTTAATTGTAGCCCTGCCACTGCCCTGTCCATCACCAGCATGTGATGGCAGCAATGTTTACAATCTACTGGATTCAATCCTTCACCAAGCCTCCTTCAACAGCACCTTCCAAACCTATGATGTCTACTGCCTAGAAGGACAAGGGCAGCAGACACATAAGTATACAGCTACCTGCAAGATTCCCTCCAAACCACACACTATCCTGACTTGGAACTATAATTGTCATTCCTTCACTGTTGCTGGGTCAAAATCCTGGAACTCCCTCCCTGACAGCACTGTGGATGTACCTACACCACATGGACTGCAGTGGTTCAAGAAGGCAGCTCATCACCACCACCTTGTCTGGGCAATAAATGCTAGCATTGGAACCATCTCCTATAAACAGTGACTACAGGATGATAACACAAAATGATTGAAAGGAAGTCTCTGGTAATTCCAACTGATGTTTATTGGAATCTCCTTAGCAGGTTTCCCATTGACAGGTGAGCATAAGTTCCTGGCTGGTCTGAGCTCCACACTGTCCCCAAGTTCAAAGAGTATAGCCAGTTTGAGGGAACTAGAAAAATCTCATTTTTGCAAATGGTCCTGTGGTTACAGAAGTTTTTCAAACTGTATCCCAGCCCTGGATCCCTGGCATGGATCTTCATATATGGAATCCCTCTGAGACAGGACATTAGTCCATGGACTTCAAAAGAAGGAAGCAGCAAACACACACAAACATTTGGTTAACCAAATTTTGTGGTATTGGTTTTTGTTTTTGTAGAAATGCATTGTGTTTGACAAATAACCAAAATAATACTCCGCTTCCCAGTTCCCCAGAATAGAAACGTACAGCATGATGCATAATGGTTGAATAGCCCAAAGATTGAGCCCCATTACATTTCTATATTTATACTGCTCTTCACACAAGAAAGACCAACTATGGAATGTTACAGTTGAGAAGCAGGAACCTTGGGCCATCAATTTTGCACTGGCGTTCATCTGCATGTGGGTTTAGTTTAATCCTCAGATTCTAAATAGCAACCCCCTGCCCACACAATGAGTGTGGTAGATCTCTGAGCTTTACCATTGAGCATGAGAGGTTAGGAACTTGGAATTATCCTGATTTGGGGTTATGTGTTAATTTTATATTTGTTATGTTTAATTGTAGGCAGGTGGTGGACATTAACTGAGCATTCACTTATCCCTATAAGTAGACTGTCTTAAATTGTGGTTAGGAGGTGCTTGCTTGTAATCTGTAAAGGTGTAAATAAATGCCTACAAAAGAGTGTAAAGGTTGGTTCCTGTTCTTTACCTGGTTTAATGGGCTGGAACAGCATGAAGGAAGTTATTTTCGGAACAGCACTTGAATAATAATAGAATTGTGAAATAAGTTTGTGAAAGAAGTAGTCGGGATTGGCATTCATGCAGGATATGGAATGAGGTTGAGATAATTTGATATATTTCTGAAAAAAAATGAGATTGAGGGATAAGGCAAGGAAAGCAAGAATGAAGTTTGATTTATATAGGGTCTTCTGCTTTCTGGAAATCTTAAAATGCTCTACAATGGATTAATTAACTGAGGTTAATTTGAAGTGTGTTATGATCCTCAGCTGAGGTTACCAGTCCATCTTGATAGATCCTAACTTTTATTTGTTTGTTTAGATATGTGGAGAGGGCTACTGAACAGAGACACCAGAGTCATCTAATGAACTTTTAACAAAAGGATAAAACATTTATTTAACATAAAATGAACTATATTACAGTAGTTTTTCACCCACAACTATTCCTATTTGTAAGGATAGCATAAGTTACAAAGCTATCTTATACTCCAATGTTCACAGTAAGCACACAGTCCATGTAAACCAATAGGTGACCCTGTGGTCAGACACACCACACTCTGGAACCAAGTGACGGTTGCCACGTCAACCAGATACTGTGGATCTCTCCTCAATTTCACGCAGATGCTTGTCACACCATGAGCCAATTGGTCTCACCAAACTCCGTCTTTCACATGAGAGTTTCCAATCTCCACTCTCCAAGAACTTGCTTTGGAATCTTCTCCCAAACCGACGCTTTTTCTCAGACACCTTCCACAAGGGTTCACCTCTCCTTCCGAAGTTCCTCTCCCCTGAGTCACCACATGCATTCAAGCTTTCTTCCACACACTCTCTTTCACCAACTCAGCCATCAACAGTACACCACTGCTTCACATACCCATAACAAAGAGTCACAGACCTTCTGCCATCTCTTTGGACCTTCTGGGCTCTTACAAGCTGTTCTTGCTTTAAACCTACTTTCTATAGCTTTTGTCTCTTTGAATCTGAATCATGGAGCCTTTCTCTCTGCCCTAACTCTTAACTTCACTTAACAGTACCTTTTCCAGGTTCCTGTCCTTCCTTTGACTAGAAGTTCTGCTTGAGACTTTCTCCTCTTCCATTCCCCTGGATTTTGAGGTCTTTTCTTTAGCTTGGAACTGGCTATCTGTCCCCTTTGCTCCAGTCTCTCCTGGCAGCTACTTTCAAAACCAACTGAACTCAAACAGCTTCCAAAATCAAATTGCTGTTTCTAGTTTCTTGTGTGTGTCAGTGGGAGGAACCTGCCTCTCTGGACCCCTGTTTCTAGGCAATAGCCCAGTTTCTCTACTCTTGTTTGTTTAACTTAGCTGCAACAGTCATATAAAACTCATTAGAAATGCAGGTACCTTTTAAAGTAAAACTAAAACTTAATTTGACCTTTTCTTAACACACAGATACAGAAATACAAATCAAACCTAAACATCAAAGCTAAAACTCATTCCTAACACCCAGAAATACCATTGTAACTTACTTAAACTATCTCTATTTCTACCAAGTGCCATTACTGTTATCTTGGTAAACACATAACCAATCTGCACATAGGAAGGATCTGTAAGCTGTAAATAGACCAATGTCCACTACAATTGTGACACTGGCATCTACCCAACAATCTGAAGGATTGTCCAGGTATGTCCTAGGCACAAAAACCAGGATAAATCTAGCCTGGCTCTCTCTCTCTCTCTATTCCCAAGCAAGTCTGAATCTACTTGCCAATAACCTGCTCACTGATGCTCAGCTTTAGGCGTCATCATAGCTTTGAGCCAGATGTAGATGCATGCATTAATTTCAGAAGAGAGGTGAGTAATTGCTGTCTGTATAAAGGCAATATTTGATCAAATATGTGACCAAGCAAAACCCAGGGTCAAAGTGATCAAAAGAAAAACCTTCCAGTGCCTGGAGTCATACTTGATGCAAAGGATGACAGTTGAGATTGTCAGAGACCAATCCAGACATCTCAGCTCCTCGGGCAAATATCCTCAGGCAAACCAATGTTTGCTGCTTTATTAATGTCCTTCCCTTTGCCATAAGGTCAGGAATGGTGCTGGAATTGATGATTTAATTTTCACCTCCTTTCATTATTTCCCCAATAATGAAGCAACCCATCCCAGCTGTTATGATCACAACTGATATTACCGGCAGCACAAACCAAATTCCAGAGGGAAACTTGGCTTATGGGCCATACCCTTTTTTAGTGTATTCTGAAAACAAGAAGACGATGTACCGATCTCAGCAATAAGAGGTCCAGTAACTCTTTTGGGATTTTAAAAATTAAAAGTTTTATTATAAGAATAAAAGAAAGCTTAAGTACACAAGATTACAGCTGCACAATTAAGGTTAGTCTTAGAAACATTCCCCCAAAAAGACTCTCCACTTGGTCAGATCCACAAATAAACAGCTTACAGGCAACACTCCTTTATAGATGTTTAACTATAAGAAATCCAGTAATATTATCCAAAGCAAACTGCTGTAGCTTTAATAGAGGCAAACCACATGACCTCTCAACTCTCTCCTGCTCTGCTATGGAATCCAAACTTCAGAATAGAAATGCTTGTTGCAGTCTAAGACTTTTCTGGCCTGACTGGATGGCTGTTTCAAATGGTATCTCCTTCCAGCCCAGAGCTAACTGTTCCCAGCTCAACTCCAGCTGCTACCTCAACAGCTCAAACAGCAGCTCTAAAATACCTTTTTTCCCCATTTCATCTCAGGTTCCATTGTTAACACACCTCTTTGAAACTCAAACCCTTCAAAATATAAGATCTTTCATGTTTCCATATTGTCTTTGCTTTTGGGTCAATAAAATATAGTATCCCCCTTTTATTTACCTATGGAACTCCTGCCAGATGCAAACATGACTCTTCGTATCTCTGACTCCCTTTTGATGTTCAAACAAACTCTCAACTTATCTAAAAATGCAAATGTTTGATCTAGCCTATTTACTTGTACCTCAAACCCTAACACCTCTGTCCTTTTCGTGTTTCAACCTTCCCAGACAATTTGTTTCCTATTAATCTCTGCCCAGCTTAATTAAATCATACATACACACACACACTTTTCCATAGAATAACACCATATTCCCCAAAAATATTTTTAAAAACATCAATTTCTCTCTCAGCCTACAGAAGGACTTGGTTAACATTGAGGCTCTAATTACAAAGTGCTGGGTACTGACCATCTCCCTCAGTCTTCAGTGGCACCTATATTACTGAATGCCTGACTCTGCACCTTGGGGATCACCATTGAGCAGAAGCTGAACTGGAGATATGTCAGCATTGTGGCTACATGAACAGGGCAGAGGCTGATATTCTGTGACGAGTGACTCACCACCTGATTTCTCAAAGCATTTCCATCTTCTACAAGGCTCAAGTCAGAATTGTGATGGAATAATCATTGTAGCCATCTGTCTCTCTCCAGCCCTCACCAGCATGTTGCTTGCCTGTGTCTGCTTCTGAAGGCCCTGATACTCGGTTATAGCTTCAGTGACATCCTGCCCAGATTGACTGTTTTACACACGTGACCCTGAACTGTGATCATAGGTGGCATCACAGACAAATATGCCCTGATCTTGCCCGATAAATCCAAACAATTGCACTGACTGAGATTGGCTAACTTGCGTATTGCCCCACCCTCAAACCTGCAGCCTTCGCATCCTATGTTGCTCAATTCCACACTGCTATTATCGACATTGAGTAGGACTTTCTGAAGGCTTGCTGGGAAATTCCAACTGGCTGTTTGCCACAGAAAAAAAAATGACCCCACAACCTGACAATGAGTAGCACTCAATGATCCCACTGTCTTCCAACACGTGAAATTTGAACAGACAATGACAATAGCAATGATGAAATTCAGATTTGCCAAGGCCAGCAGCCAAGAGGGCCTGTGAAACTTGCACAACATACAATATCACTGCCTAATATCTAATAGTGGACAGTAGGGCAACTCAAGAGAAACTAGGGATGGGCAATAAATGCTGGCCCAGCCAGCGAAGCCCATAGTCCATGAATGAATAATAAAAACATCTGCTCAGTATCGATTTCAGTGGTGTACTGTCCAGTATTAAATATTACACGGTGCTCTGTGTGTGTCTGTGTGTCCACCAACCACAAGTCACGGAGTGTGATGGAATACTCTCCACTTGCCTAGATGAGTGTAGCTCCAACAGCACTCAGGGGGTTCAACACCATCCTGGACAAAGCAGCCCGCTTAATTGGCACGCCATCCACAAACATTCATTCCCTCCACCACTGATGTACAGTAGCAGCAGTATGTACCATCGACAAGATGCACTGCAGGAACATGCCAAGGCTCCTTCAACTGCACCTTCCAAACCCACAAACGCTACCATCTAGAAGGACAAGGGCAGCAGATACATGGGAACACCACCACCTGGAAGTTCCCCTCCAAGTCACTCACCATCCTGATTTGGAAATGTGTCACTGTTCCTTCACTGTTGCTGGGTCAAAATCCTGGAACTCCCTTCCTAACAGCACTGTGGATGTACCTACACCACATGGACTGTAGTGGCTCAAGAAGGCAGCTCACCACCTACCACCCACCACCTTCTCAAGGGCAATTAGGGATGTGTTGGCCCAGCCAGCAAAACCCACATCCCGTGAATGAATTTAAAAAAAAGAACTGGGTCTTATACAACCTATGCTGTCCTCAGATGGGCAGCACCCATAGCCCCCGCCCTTAAACCCAACCAAAGCATCCAAATTTGTGGGTAGTACAAACTGAAAGTAGCTAAGCTAAACATGCACCCCAATCCAAAAATTGAAGACCTGTATGCCAAATTGACAGGAGGAAACCTACACAAAGCATGACATGAGTCATGCTTATCAACGACTAGAGTTAGATAATACCTCCCGGGAACTTGTCACAATTGATACCCACAAAGGGTTGTATCAGTATACACGATTGCCTTCCAGTGTGTCCTCAACTTGTGCCATCTTTCAGAGAATAATCGAAAGCGTACTGCAGGGACTGCCCTAGATTGTAGTCTATTTAGATGATGTATTGGTGACAGGATTCACTGAAAAAGAGCAATTGGCAAACTTAGAAGAAGTTTTAAAATGTTTCTTGCAAGCTACAGTGTGTTTAAAAAAATAAGAAAAGTGCACATTCCAAGTGAGGGAGATAATCTATTTGGGTCACCGGGTAGATTCACAGGGCCTCCACCCGGTTGAGGAGAAATTGAGAGCCATAAGAGAGGCACCTGCACCAAAGAACACCTCAGAGTTGAAATCATTCCTAGGAATGATCAACTATTATGGGCGGTTCTTATCCAATTTGCCTACAGTGCTAGCCGCCCTGCACGCGCTACTCAAACAGAACCAATATTGGTCTTGGGAGGTGCCCCAGAAAGAAGCTGTCGTAAAGGTGAAACAATTGTTGCACTCGTCCAATCTATTGGTGCATTTTGACCAGATGAAAGAATTTTGACATGTGACGTATCTCCCGATGGAGTGGGAGCAGTTCTTTCTCATCGAATAGACAACGGCACGGAACAGCCTATAGGTTACGTATCAAGAATGCTCACCACAGTGGAAAAGGGATACACGCTGACAGAGAAAGGCAGCCTGTCCATCATCTTTGGTGTCAAGAAATTTCACCAGTAAGTACATGGCTGCCATTTTACAATCGTTTCAGACCACAAACCATTGTTAGGATTGTTTAGTGAGGACAAGGCTATACCATCCATAGCCTGGGTAAGAATACAACGATAGACTTTAATTCTGGCAGCATATGATTACACTTTCATACATAGGCCTGGCAATTAAATCGCAAACACCGATGCCCTTAGTCATTTGCCTTTAAAGAAATCGATGGGCACGTCCCAGTTCCACAGGAACTTGTTTTATTGTTAAATTTCTAAGATTTCTCACCAGTATGTGCTCGACAGATCAGAGACTGGACAAGTCGGAACCCAGTCCTATTTCAAGTATGAGAACAGGTGCTGCATGGTTGGTCATACGAGCCCATATCTGGTGAAATGAAACTGTACTTCAACAGAAGACATGAAATAACCAGCCAGGATGGCATCTTACTGTGGGGAGCATGAGTGATAGTTCCTCCAAAGGGAAGGGAGCCACTTTTAATTGAACTACACAGCTCACATCCAGGAATATCCCGAATGAAGACCATAGCACACAGCTATCTATGGTGGCCTGGGATGGATGGTGAAATAGAGAACTTAGTAAAGCACTGTGTGCAATGTCAGCAACTGCAAAAGTTGCCAGTGACAACTCCATATGCTCATGGGAATGGCCAGGTTGACCCTGGGTACGATTACACATTGACCATTCATGGGAACAATGTTTCTGTTCATTGTCGATGCCCAGTAAATAGTTGGACGTATATGAGGTGAAGTCACCAACATTGGCTGCTACAATTGAGAAACTAGGTCAGTTTTCCCATTCACGGACTACCAGAAGTACGTTTCAGATAACGGCATTTACGAGAAGGGACGCAAGAATAAGGGAAGTAAACACGTGGCTAAAGGAATGGTGTGGGAAAGATGGGTTCCAGTTCGTGGGGCACTGGCATCAGTCTTGGAACAGGATCTGTACCATTGGGATGGTCTCCACCTGAACTGATCTGGGACTAATATTCTAGTGAAAAGGGTGAATAGGGTGCTCAACAGGACTTTAAACTAGAAAGTGGGGCAGGGAGGGAAGGGTAAAGTTCCAAGAAGTATGACTAATGGAAAATGAAGCAGTAGGTTAGCATGTGGAAGGGGTGAATTCAACTTCATGGAAAATTATGAAAAAACTGAAAAGAAAGGAGAGCCCAGGAGAGACTATTAAAGTCTTCAGAACACAAAATAGGACAGAGTGTTTGGAAAGGGCTAGGAATCTAACTTCAAGCACACCAGATAAAGGGACGACAATGAGAAAAGGGACGGGAAATACAGGACTGAACGTGTTGTATCTGAATGCACGCAGTATACGAAATAAGGTAAATGAGCTTGTGGCGCAGATTGAAATTAGCAGATATAATGTGGTGGGCATCACGGAGACATGGCTGCAAGGGGATCAGGACTGGGAGCTAAATATCCAAGGATATACATCCTATGGAAAAGATAGGCAGGTTGGCAGAGGGGTTGGGGTTGCTTTGTTAGTAAGAAATTAAATAAATCAATAGCAACAAATGACGTAGGGTCAGATGATGTAGAATCTGTGTGGGTAGAGTTGAGGAACTGCAAAGGTAAAAAACCATAATGGGAGTTATGTACAGACCTCCGAACAGTAGTCAGGATGTGGGGCACAAGATACACCAGGAGATAGAAAAGGCGTGTAAGAAAGGCAAGGTTACAGTGATCATGGGGGATTTCAATATGCAGGTAGACTGGGAAAATCAGGTTGGTAGTGGATCCCAAGAAAAGGAATTTGTGGAATGTCTACGAGATGGCTTTTTGGAGCAGCTTGTGGTGGAGCCCACTAGGGAACAGGCAATTCTAGATTTAGTGATGTGTAATGAGGCAGATTTATAAGGGAGCTTAAGGTGAAGGAACCTTAGGAGGAAGTGACCATAATATGATAGAATTTACCCTGCAATTTGAGAGGAAAAAGCTGGAATCAGATGTAACGGTATTACGGTTGAATAAAGGCAACTACAGAGGCATGAGGGAGGAGCGGGCCAGAATTGACTGGGAGATGAGCCTAGCAGGAAAGACAGTGGAACAGCAATGACAGGAGTTTCTGGTTGTAATTTGGGAGACACAGCAAAAATTCAACCTTAGGGAGAAGAAGCATACTGAAGGGAGGACGAGGATGAGGCAACCTTGTTCTGGCCCTGGAGAGGGTCCAGAGGAGGTTCACGAGAACGATCCCAGGAATGAAAGGCTTAACATATGAGGAATGTTTGAGGACTCTGGGTCTATACGCGATGGAGTTTAGAAGGATGAGGGGGGATCTGATTGAAATTTACAGAATACTGAAAGGCCTGGATAGATATGGGGAAGATGTTTCCATTAGTAGGAGAGACTAGGACCCGAGGGCACAGCCTCAGAGTAAAGGGAAGACCTTTTAGAACAGAGAGAGGAGAAACTTCTTTAGCCAGAGAGTGGTGAATCTATGGAATTCATTGACACAGAAGGCTGTGGAGGTCAGGTTATTGAGTGCATTTAAAACCGGGATAGATAGGTTCTAGATTGGTAAGGGGATCAAAGGTTACGGGGAGAAGGCAGGAGAATGGGGTTGCGAAACTTATCAGCTATAATTGAATGGCGGAGCAGACTCAATGGGCCGAATGGCCTAATTTCTGCTCCTATGTCTTATGGTGTTATGGAGTGCTGAGTTTCAACGGTTTATCAGCTCAACAGTATCACTCATGTAAAAACTGCACCGTACACCCTTCCTCAAATGGACTGGCCGAAAGGGTGGTTCAAACATTCAAGGCAGGCACGAGAAAGCTAACCGGCAATTCCTTGGTAACCAAGCTAGCACGCTTTCATTCCATTACAGGACTACCCCGCACAAACAGCAGGTGTCACACCTGTGAGTTATTGATGAAACACCGTCTCAGGATGAGAGTGAGCTTAATAATACTGAATTTAGAGGGGAAAATGGAAAGGATTCAGGGAAGCCAGAAAACTGGACACGACTGGCATAGTTGCAAAAGGAAATTTACTGTGGGAGAGATGTGTACGCAGAGAAAGACCAAAGTGCTTACCGTGTGAAATAAGTGCGGTGGCTGGACCCCTCTCTTACCACGTGGAGGTGGAAGGCCAAGTCATAGAGAGACATGTGGACCAGTTAAGGAAGAAAGAGACAGATCACCAAGATTTGGTTCCACCAGTGATCATGACCAGGTCTGCGTTTCCTGTTACTCAACAGGACAGGCATGTCTGATGTTCCTGTAAGTGTTGAGGATACAGAACTACAAAGTGCCCACCAGAGCACCTGATGTTCAGTCAACTCTGGAAAAGGAGGTACCTGACAAATAATCTGAAGTTGTGGAGCTGAGATGCTCCACACGTGTCAGGAATCACCTGAAAGACTGAATTTGTGAATTCCTTTCCCATTGTAATTATTATGTTGTCTTGAAAAATATGTACTTGTAAATACAATATGTATAGCTGAGATAATGAGGGAGGAATGTAGTAATTATGGTTTTATTTAGTGTGTAATGTACTTTTAAGAATAATACTTGTTAAGGAAGATCACATGATCTGTAGTAACTAATAGGAGAGTAGTGTGGGCTACCTCGGCAGTCATTGTAGAGATGGAGATGGAGTCGAAAGCACATGTGTAGTAGCAGCTGGGTATATTGTAAACAAACCTAATGTTTCCAACCAAGTGGCTGCAGATCAACTCTATCGTTAATAGTATCAACTCAGCCACCTTTACAACACCACACCTCCCTCTCCACCACACCTCCCTCTCCACCCCACCGCTCTCTCACCCCCCCACCTTCTCTGCCCCCCACCTTCTCTGTCCCCCACCTTCTCTGTCCCCCACCTTCTCTGTCCCCCACCTTCTCTGTCCCCCACCTTCTCTGTCCCCCACCTTCTCTGTCCCCCACCTTCTCTGCCCCCCACCTTCTCTGCCCCCCACCTTCTCTGCCCCCCACCTTCTCTGCCCCCCACCTTCTCTGCCCCCCACCTTCTCTGCCCCCCACCTTCTCTCCCCCCAACCTTCTCTCCCCCCAACCTTCCCTCTCCCCCCCCAACCTTCCCTCTCTCCCGCCTCACCCTTCTCTCTCTCCCCCCCAACCCTTCTCTCTCTCCCCCCCAACCCTTCTCTCTCTCCCCCCCAACCCTTCTCTCTCTCCCCCCCAACCCTTCTCTCTCTCCCCCCCAACCCTTCTCTCTCTCCCCCCCAACCCTTCTCTCTCTCCCCCCCAACCCTTCTCTCTCTCCCCCAACCCTTCTCTCTCTCCCCCCCAACCCTTCTCTCTCTCCCCCCCCAACCCGAGTCATTCTCTCTCTCCCCGCCAACCCTTCTCTCTCTCCCCCCCAACCCTTCTCTCTCCCCCCAACCCTTCTCTCTCCCCCCAACCCTTCTCTCTCTCTCCCCCCCAACCCTTCTCTCTCTCCCCCCCAACCCTTCTCTCTCTCCCCCCCAACCCTTCTCTCTCTCCCCCCCCTTCTTCCTCCCCACCACCCTTCTTCCTCCCCCTCCCCCCCACCCTTCTACCTCCCCCTCCCCCCACCCTTCTTCCTCCCCCTCCCCCCCACCCTTCTTCCTCCCCCCCCCACCCTTCTTCCTCCCCCCCCCACCCTTCTTCCTCCCCCCCCACCCTTCTTCCTCCCCCCCCACCCTTCTTCCTCCCCCCCCACCCTTCTTCCTCCCCCCCCACCCTTCTTCCTCCCCCCCACCCTTCTTCCTCCCCCCCACCCTTCTTCCTCCCCCCCCACCCTTCTTCCTCCCCCCCCACCCTTCTTCCTCCCCCCCCACCCTTCTTCCTCCCCCCCCACCCTTCTTCCTCCCCCCCCACCCTTCTTCCTCCCCCCCCACCCTTCTTCCTCCCCCCCCACCCTTCTTCCTCCCCCCAACCCTTCTCTCACCCCCCTCAACCCTTCTCTCATCCCCCCAGCCCCCCACTCCCCCTTCCCCCCCCACTCCCCCTTCCCCCTCCTCCCCTCCCTCACCCCTCCACCTCCTCCCCCGCATACCCCCCGCTCCCCCACTTACCGCCCCCTCCCCGCTTCCCCCCCCACTTACCGCCCCTCCCCTGCTCCCTCCCCCTCTCGAGAATTCACTCGCTCTGAACAGGCGTCCAGTATTTCTCGCAGTTCCATACACTTTTCAACCTGCTCACACTGCTCTCTGATGGTTGTTAATCCCCTCCACCCCAACTCCTTTCCTGCACCCCTCCCCCCCAACCCCTTTCCTACTCCCCTCCCCCCCAACCCCATTCCTACTCCCCTCCCCCCAATCCCTTTCCTATTCCCCTCCCCACTCTCCCCTCCACCCCCTCCCCTCTCCACCACACCCCCACCCTCTCCCCAACCCACACCCTCCCCCTCCCCCGTCATCTCTCCCCCCACACCCTTTCCCCACACCCTTTCCCCACACCCCTCCTCCACACCCCTCCCCCCCATTGTCTCTCCCCCCCATTGTCTCTCCCCCCCATTGTCTCTCCCCCCCCATTGTCTCTCCCCCCCCCATTGTCTCTCTCCCCCCCATTGTCTCTCTCCCCCCCATTGTCTCTCTCCCCCCCATTGTCTCTCTCCCCCCCATTGTCTCTCCCCCCCATTGTCTCTCCCCCCCCCCCATTGTCTCTCCCCCCCCCATTGTCTCTCCCCCCCCATTGTCTCTCTCCCCCCCATTGTCTCTCTCCCCCCCATTGTCTCTCTCCCCCCCATTGTCTCTCTCCCCCCCATTGTCTCTCTCCCCCCCATTGTCTCTCTCCCCCCCATTGTCTCTCTCCCCCCCATTGTCTCTCTCCCCCCTCGTCTCTCTCCCCCCTCGTCTCTCTCCCCCCTCGTCTCTCTCCCCCCTCGTCTCTCTCCCCCCTCGTCTCTCTCCCCCCTCGTCTCTCTCCCCCCTCGTCCCTCCACCCCTCCCCTCCCCCGTCACTCCACCCCCTGCCCTCCCCCATCTCTCCCCCCTCACCACCACCCCCTCCACCCCCCCACAACCACCCCCCCCGTCTCCCCCCCACAACCACCCCCCCCGTCTCTCCCCCCACACAACCATCCCCCCGTCTCTCCCCAACCCACCCCCGTCTTTCCCCACCCCCGTCTCCCCCCCCCCCCACCCCCGTCTCCCCCCCCCCCCCCCGCCACCCCCGTCTCTCCCCCCCCACCCTCGTCTCTCCCCCCCCCCCCACCCCCGTCTCTCTCTCTCTCTCCACCCCGTCTCTCTCTCTCTCTCTCTCCTCCCCGTCTCTCTCCCCCAACCCTGTCTCTCTCCACCCCCCACCCCTGTCTCTCCCCCCCCACCAACATCTCCCTGTCTCTCCCCCCCCACCAACATCTCCCTGTCTCCCCCCCCAACATCTCCCTGTCTCTCCCCCCCCACCCCTGTCTCTCACCCCCCCCACCCCTGTCTCTCACCCCCCCACCCCTGTCTCTCCCCCCAGCCCCTGTCTATCTCCCCCCTACCCCTGTCTATCTCCCCCCTACCCCTGTCTATCTCCCCCCTCGTCTCTCCCCCCTCCCCCCCTCGTCCCTCCACCTCTCCCCTCCTGCGTCACTCAGCCCCCTGCCCTCCCCCGTCACTCCGCCCCTGCCCTCCCCCGTCACTCCGCCCCCTGCCCTCCCCCGTCACCCCCCCTCACCACCACCCCTCCCCCGTCTCTCCCCCGACACCACCACCCCCCCGTCTCTCCCCCCACACAACCACCCCCCCCATCTCTCCCCCCACACAACCACCACCCCCCCCGTCTCTCCCCCTCCCAACACCACCTCCCCATCCCTAACTCCCACCCCCAAGGTCTCCCCCCTCTTCACCCGCCAATCTCTCCCCCCCTTCACCCCCAATCTCTCCCCCCCTTCACCCCCAATCTCTCCCCCCCTTCAGCCCCCCAATCTCTCCCCCCCTCCACCCCCCCAATCTCTCCCCCCCTCCACCCCCCCAATCTCTCCCCCCCTCCACCCCCCCAATCTCTCCCCCCCTCCACCCCCCCAATCTCTCCCCCCCTCCACCCCCCCAATCTCTCCCCCCCCCAATCTCTCCCCCCTTCACCCTGCAATCTCTCCCCCCTTCACCCCCCCAATCGCTCTCCCGCTTCACCCCCCCAATCTCTCCTCCCCTTCAACCCCCCGTCTCTCCGCACCACCACTCCCACGTCTCTCCCCTCCCACCACCATCCCCCCCACCACCATATCCACCACCACCCCCTCTCCATCTCTCCCCCCCTGTCTCTCCCCACCCGCACCCCTGTCTCTCCCCACCCCCGTCTCTCTCTCCCCCCCCACCCCCGTCTCTCTCTCCCCCCCCACCCCCGTCTCTCTCTCCCCCCCCCCACCCCCGTCTCTCTCTCCCCCCCCACCCCCGTCTCTCTCTCCCCCCCCACCCCCCCGTCTCTCCCTCCCCCCCCACCCCCCCCGTCTCTCCCTCCCCCCCCACCCACCCCCGTCTCTCCCTCCCCCCCCCACCCCCGTCTCTCTCTCCCCCCCAATCCCCGTCTCTCTCCCCCCCCGTCTCTCTCCCCCCCACCCCCGTCTTCCCCCCCCCAACCCCCGTCTCTCTCCCCCCCAACCCCCGTCTCTCTCCCCCCCCCAACCCCCGTCTCTCTCCCCCCCCCAACCCCCGTCTCTCTCCCCCCCCCGCCGTCTCTCTCCCCCCCGTCTCTCTCCCCCCATGTCTCTCTCCCCCCCACCCCCGTCTTTCCCCCCCCACCCCCGTCTTTCCCCCCCCCACCCCCGTCTTTCCCCCCCCCACCCCGTCTTTCCCCCCCCACCCCCGTCTTTCCCCCCCCCACCCCCGTCTTTCCCCCCCCCGTCTTTCCCCCCCCGTCTTCCCCCTCCCCGTCTTTCCCCACCCCACCCCCGTCTTTCCCCCCCCACCCCCGTCTTTCCCCCCCCACCCCCGTCTTTCCCCCCCCACCCCCGTCTTTCCCCCCCCACCCCCGTCTTTCCCCCCCCCACCCCCGTCTTTCCCCCCCCACCCCCGTCTTTCCCCCCCCACCGCCGTCTTTCCCCCCCCACCCCCGTCTTTCCCCCCCCACCCCCGTCTTTCCCCCCGCCGTCTTTCCCCCCCCCACCCCCGTCTTTCCCCCCCCCCACCCCCGTCTTTCCCCCCCCCCACCCCCGTCTTTCCCCCACCCCCGTCTTTCCCCCACCCACCCCCGTCTTTCCCCCACCCACCCCCGTCTTTCCCCCACCCACCCCCGTCTCTCTCCCCCCACCCCCGTCTCTCTCCCCCCACCCCGGTCTCTCTCCCCCCACCCCGTCTCTCTCCCCTCCACCCCCGTCTCTCTCTCTCCTCCACCCCCGTCTCTCTCTCTCCACCCCCGTCTCTCTCCCCCACCCCGTCTCTCTCTCTCCACCCCCGTCTCTCTCCCCCCCACCCCGTCTCTCTCCCCCACCCCGTCTCTCTCCCCCCCCCCCCGTCTCTCTCCCCCCCACCCCGTCTCTCTCCCCCCCACCCCGTCTCTCTCCCCCCCACCCCGTCTCTCTCCCCCCCACCCCGTCTCTCTCCCCCCCACCCCCGTCTCTCTCCCCTCCACCCCCGTCTCTCTCTCCTCCACCCCCGTCTCTCTCTCTCCACCCCCGTCTCTCTCTCTCCACCCCCGTCTCTCTCTCTCCACCCCCGTCTCTCTCTCTCCACCCCGTCTCTCTCCCCCCCACCCCGTCTCTCTCCCCCCCACCCCGTCTCTCTCCCCCCCACCCCCGTCTCTCTCCCCCCCACCCCCCGTCTCTCTCCCCCCCCACCCCGTCTCTCTCCCCCCCACCCCCGTCTCTCTCCCCCCCACCCCGTCTCTCTCCCCCCACCCCGTCTCTCTCCCCCCCCACCCCCGTCTCTCTCCCCCCCACCCCCGTCTCTCTCCCCCACCCCCGTCTCTCTCCCCCCCACCCCCCGTCTCTCTCCCCCCCACCCCCGTCTCTCTCCCCCCCACCCCCGTCTCTCTCCCCATCTCTGTCTCCCCCCCCCCACCCTGTCTCTCTCCCCCCCCCCACCCTGTCTCTCTCCCCCCAACCCCGTCTCTCCTCGCTCCCCCCACCCCCTTCTCACTCTCTCCCCCCCCACCCCCTTCTCTCTCTCCCCCCCCCACCCCCTTCTCTCTCTCCCCCCCCCACCCCTTCTCTCTCTCCCGCCCCACCCCCCTTCTCTCTCTCCCCCCCCCACCCCCCTTCTCTCTCTCCTCCCCCCCCACCCCCTTCTCTCTCTCCCCCCCCACCCCCTTCTCTCTCTCCTCCCCCCACCCCCGTCTCTCTCTCCCCCCACCCCCGTCTCTCTCTCCCCCCCACCCCCGTCTCTCTCTCCCCCCCACCCCCGTCTCTCTCCCCCCCCCACCCCCGTCTCTCTCTACCCCCCCCACCCCGTCTCTCTCTTCCCCCCCACCCCGTCTCTCTCTCCCCCCCCCCCCCACCCCGTCTCTCTCTCCCCCCCCCACCCCGTCTCTCTCTCCCCCCCCACCCCGTCTCTCTCTCCCCCCCCACCCCGTCTCTCTCTCCCCCCCCCACCCCGACTCTCTCTCCCCCCGTCTCTCTCCCCCCGTCTCTCTCCCCCCGTCTCTCTCTCCCCCACCCCATCCCCGTCTCTCTCTCCCCCTTTACCCCTCAGCCCGTCTCTCCCCCCCACCCCCCATCTCTCGCCCCACCCCCCATCTCTCGCCCCACCCCCCATCTCTCGCCCCACCCCCATCTCTCGCCCCACCCCCCACCCCCAAACCACCACCCCCCACCACCACCCCCCAATCTCTCCCCTCTTCACCCCGCAATCTCTCCCCCGCTTCACCCCACAATCTCTCCCCCGCTTCACCCCGCAATCTCTCCCCCGCTTCACCCCGCAATCTCTCCCCCGCTTCACCCCGCAATCTCTCCCCCGCTTCACCCTGCAATCTCTCCCCCACCCCGCAATCTCTCCCCCACCCCGCAATCTCTCCCCCCCCCCGCAATCTCTCCCCCCCCCCCCGCAATCTCTCCCCCCCCCCCCGCAATCTCTCCCCCCCCCCGCAATCTCTCCCCCCCCTTCACCCCGCAATCTCTCCCCCCACCCCCATCTCTCCCCTCTCACCACCATCCCCACCACCACCAAACCCCCGGCTCTCCGCCCCACCACCCCCGGTTCTCTCTCTCCACCTCCCCCCCCCGGTTCTCTCTCTCCACCTCCCCCCCCCCGGTTCTCTCTCTCCACCTCACCCACCCGTTTCTCT
Organism: Carcharodon carcharias; assembly: GCF_017639515.1. Classification (NCBI taxonomy): domain Eukaryota; kingdom Metazoa; phylum Chordata; class Chondrichthyes; order Lamniformes; family Lamnidae; genus Carcharodon; species Carcharodon carcharias. The sequence goes on from NC_054476.1 coordinate 141,374,327, forward strand.
CTCTCCACCACCCACCCGTTTCCCTCTCTCCACCACCCCCCCATCTCTCTCTCCCCCCACCCCCCGTCTCTCTCTCCCCCCCACCCCCCCGTCTCTCTCTCCCCCCCACCCCCCCGTCTCTCTCTCCCCCCCACCCCCCCGTCTCTCTCTCCCCCCACCCCCCCGTCTCTCTCTCCCCCCCACCCCCCCGTCTCTCTCTCCCCCCCACCCCCCCGTCTCTCTCCTCCCCCCACCCCCCCGTCTCTCTCTCCCCCCACCCCCCCGTCTCTCTCTCCCCCCACCCCCCCCGTCTCTCTCTCCCCCCACCCCCCCCGTCTCTCTCTCCCCCCACCCCCCCGTCTCTCTCTCCCCCCACCCCCCCGTCTCTCTCTCCCCCCACCCCCCCGTCTCTCTCTCCCCCCACCCCCCCGTCTCTCTCTCCCCCCACCCCCCCGTCTCTCTCTCCCCCCCCACCCCCCCGTCTCTCTCTCCCCCCCCACCCCCCCGTCTCTCTCTCCCACACCCCCCCACGTCTCTCTCACCCTCGTCTCTCTCTCTCCCCCCTACCCCACTCCACACCACACCCCCCGTCTCTCTCCCCCCGACAACCCCCCCCACCCCACCGTCACCCTCCACCCTGTCCCCCCCACCCCGTCCCCTCCTCCCCTCCCCTCCCATCCCCGTCCCCCCCCTCCCCGTCCCCCCCCTCCCCGTCCCTCCCCTCCCGTCCCCCCCTCCCCTCCCGTCCCCCCCTCCCCTCCCATCCCCCCCCTCCCCTCCCCATCCTCCCCTCCCATCCCCATCCCCCCCCTACCCTCCCATCCCCCCCCTCCCCATCCCCCCCCTCCCATCCCCCCCCTCCCATCCCTCCCCTCCCTCTCCCCTCTCCCCCCCTCCCCTCCCCCCCCTCCCCTCTCCCCCCCTCCCCTCCCCTCTCCCCCCCTCCCCTCCCCCCCCTCCCCTCCCCCCCTCCCCTCCCCTCCCCATCCCCATCCCCCCCGTCCCCCCCCCCTCCCATCCCCCCCGTCCCCCCCCCTCCCATCCCCGTCCCCCCCCCCTCCCATCCCCATCCCCCCCGTCCCCCCCCTCCCATCCCCATCCCCATCCCCCCTCCCATCCCCATCCCCCCCCATCCCCATCCCCCCTCCCCTCCCATCCCCCTCCTGCCCCCCCTTCCCCCTCCTGCCCCCCTTCCCTCCCCTCCTCCCGCCCCCCTTCCCTCCCCTCCTCCCGTCCCCTCCTCCCCCTCCCCTTCCCCCCCCCTCCCCTCCTCCCGTCCCCTCCTCCCCCTCCCCTTCCCCCCCCGCCCCCCGTCCCCCGCCCGTCCCCCTCCCGTTCGCCTCCCCCCCGTCGCCCCCCCCCCCCCGACTGGCTCTCTGCCTCTTTCTCTTTCCCTGCCTGGCTCCCTGTGTTTCTCTCTCTCAATCATCTCTCCGGCTTTCTCTCTGCGCCTGTCTCTCTCTGGATCTCTCTCTCCCTGAGTGCGTGTGTGTCCCTCCCTCTCACTCTATCCTCTCTCTCTGTGTCTCACTCTATCCTGTTTACCCTTCTCTGGTTGGTCGGCTTGTTGCTGTGTTAATTTTTGGCTTTTTTATTCGGAGAAAAAATTCCAGTAAGAGAAGCAGAGTGGGTGTGTGAAGGAGTAAGAGAAATAAGGGAGTGAATGACAGAGAGTGAGTGAGAGAGAGAGAGAGAGAGAGGGAGCGGCTCCGGGCTCACTGCCGGGATGACTGCACAGTGGATTTAACAGGAGAGGAGTTTTGTTTCGGACCGGGAACAGAGCGCGACCGGGATCGGGATGAAGTTCCGCAGCGGCCGGGCTGTGGTAAGGACTCGACCGGAACGGGGCCTGGCTTCAGATAAGAAACTTCCCCCTAACCCGGTGTATGAGAAACTCCAGGAGTGAGGAATTTGATTTCGACTGGGTGGAGCCGGGCTGGACTGGACTGGGCTCGCTGACCTGGGTCGGTCTGGTCTGGGTTTAGTTGGTCTGGGTTTAGTTGGGCTGGGCTGGGTTAGGTCTGATCTGGGTTTAGCTGGGCTGGTCTGGATTAGGTCTGATCTGGGTTTAGCTGGGCTGGTCTGGATTATGTCTGGTCTGGGTTTAGTTGGGCTGGGCTGGTCTGGGTTTAGTTGGGCTGGGTTTAGTTGGGCTGGGCTGGTCTGGGTTTAGTTGTGTTGGGCTGGGCTGGTCTGGCTTGAGTTGGGTTGGGCTGGGCTGGTCTGGCTTTAGTTGGGTTGGGTTGGGCTGGGCTGGTCTGGTCTGGCTTGAGTTGGGTTGGGCTGGGCTGGTCTGGCTTTAGTTGGGTTGGGCTGGTCTGGCTTTAGTTGGGTTGGGCTGGGTTTGTCTGGGTTTAGTTGGGTTGGGTAGGGCTGGTCTGGCTTTAGTTGGGTTGGGCTGGGCTGGTCCGGCTTTAGTTGGGTTGGGCTGGGTTTAGTTAAGTTGGGCTGGGCTGGTCTGGGTTTAGTTGGGTTGGGCAGGTCTGGTCTGGGTTTAGTTGGGTTGGGCTGGGCTGGTTTGGGTTTAGTTGGGTTGGGCTGGGCTGATCTGGGTTTAGCTGGGCTGGGTTTAATTGGGCTGGGCTTGTCTGGGTTTAATTGGGCTGGGCTGGGTTTAGTTGTGTTGGGCTGGTCTGGGTTTAGTTGGGCTGGGTTAGATCTGGTCTAGGTTTGGTTTGGTTGGGCTGGTCTGGATTTAGATGGGTTGGTCTGGGTTTAGTTGTGTTGGGCTGGTCTGGGTTAGATCTAGTCTAGGTTTGGTTGGTCTGGTCTGGGTTTAGTTGGGCTGGGCTGGTCTGGGTTTAGTTGGGCTGGGCTGGGTTTAGTTGTGTTGGGCTTGGCTGGTCTGGGTTTAGCAGGGCTGGTCTGGGTTAGATCTGGTCTAGGTTCAGTTGGGTTGGGCTGGGTTAGGTCTGGTCTGGGTTTAGTTGGGTGGGGCTGGTCTGGGTTAGGTCTGGTCTGGGTTTAGCTGGGCTGGTCTGGGTTAGGTCTGGTCTGGGTTTAGTTGGGCTGGGCTGGTCTGGGTTTAGTTGGGTTGGGCTGGTCTGGGTTTAGTTGGGCTGGGCTGGTCTGGGTTTAGTTGGGCTGGGCTGGTCTTGGTTTAGTTGGGTTGGTTTGATTTAATTTGGGTTGGGTTGAGCTGGATTGGGTTGGGCTGGTTTATGGTCTGGATCTGTTGGGACATTCCCCTCCTCTGGTCAAGGGTTTAACTAGAGTCAGGTCCCAGCCCAGATTCAATGAACAGAAATGCTGACACTTTGTAACCTGTTGTGTGTTGAGATTAATTTGTTTCCTGAGTGAGGGGTCTTATTAGTTTCCAATTCTTGAACAGTTACAGTTGTTGCTGTCTCTGTGGTTCTCAGTTTGAAGTATGACAGGTTTTAATGCTGATTTGTCTGGGATTTGGTTATCTGTTGACTGGGGTTGGGGGTAGCAAGCATTGCAGATCTGTGTTGGAGTGCTTCCAACTGCCAGTTACATTTGTAGAGCAAACCAGGAATCTGGAACCAGAACAGACACAGGGAGACTAGGATCAAAACTTGTAAATTAAAGTGCATCATAAAGAGCATTGCTTCAAGTTCCTCCTATTGTCATTCTAGCCATGGAGTACAAAAATACAGTTCTATTAAAAGCAAATATAGGCAGTCAGTCAACCAGCTTCTGAAAGTGTAGAAGTATCTTAGGCAGGTGACACTTCAAACCAGCTTTCCATCAGGAGCAATTGGTCTGTGAGCAGGACCTTCCTGAAAACCCACCCTGTAGATACAGCTTTTATAAAAGCTAATTCTCGGGATCTGAGCATTGCTGGCGAGACTGCCCTTCACTGCCCCTTGAGAAGGTGATGGTGACCTTCCAGAACCACTGGAGTCTGTCTTGTGAAGGTACACCCAATCCCAAACTGTGATGTGGTGATGATGAAGGATGACTGATATATGTCCAAGTTAGGATGGTGATGGTTGTCCCTTGTACCTACTGCCCTTTGAAATGGTGGATCACACGTTTGGAAGGTTTTACTGCTGTGAGAGTCACCTTGTTGGATTTGGTCAAGTCCATACTGACTCTTGGTCACTGTGCAAACAGCCTATTATCAGTGTTAAGGAGGCTCTGATAAGGCATCATTGATAAAGCATTTTAAATATTCTGCCTATTGGACAATTAACGTTGATGAAAACTAAATTGTAAATGTTTATTTAAAAATAAACTGCAAAAAGTGAAAAAAAATAAAGATTGGGCAGTGAGCAGTATTTGTCCATTGAACGGTAGCATAGTGGTAATGTTACTGGAGTAGTAATCCAGAGGCTTGAACTAATAATGATCCAGAGATATAAGTCCAAATCCAACCACGACAGTCAGGGAATTTAAGTTAAATTAATTAAAAAATAGTAATATGGAATTAACTCTCCATAATGGGACCATGAAACAAATGGTTGTCATGAAAAGCTTCACAACATGGACTGGAGTGGGTTTTCAGGCAGGTCCTACTGTCAATCCAATAGTTCCTGATGGAAAGCTGGTTCACTAACGTCCTTTAGGGAAGGAAATCTGCCGTCCTTACTCACCCTTCCTGTGTCTCCAGACCCACAACAATGTGGTTGACTTTTAACAGTCTAGGGGCATGCGGGGGGGTGGGGGTGGGTAAAGTGTGGGAGGAGAGTGTGAGGGCGGAGGGCAAGTGTGAGGGTGGGGGGGAAGTGTGAGGGAAGGTGAGGGGATGGGGGAGGGGAAGTGTGGGGGAGGGTGGGGAGGGTGAGGGGGGCAAGTGTGGGGGAGGGTGAGGGGGGCAAGTGTGGGGGAGGGTGAGGGGGGCAAGTGTGGGGGAGGGTGAGGGTGAGGGAGGCAAGTGTGAGGGAGGCAAGTGTGGGGGAGGGTGAGGGGAGGCAAGTGTGGGGGAGGGTGTTTGCAGTTTCTGGGTAAAGTTTGGAGGAGCAATGATAATTTTAGTAAAATGTCAACAGTAAAGTTAGAATGGAGAGTTAGAGAGCTAGAGATGAACCCCCCCAACATGAGTTTTTTTCCTGTAGATAAATTGGCAAGTTCAGTGCCAGAGGCTGCCATGTTTGAATCATGGACTCCCTTCCTAACAGCACTGTGGGTGTTCCTACACCACATGGACTGCAGCGATTCAAGAAGGCAGCTCACCACCATCTTCTCAAGGGCAACTAGAGATGGGCAATAAATGCTGGCCCAGCCAGTGAAACCTACATCCATGATTGAAAAGCTAAATCCATTTCTAACTGCCATAGTGTAAGATACGAAGACCAATCTAAATAGGGAGTCTTTTGAGTTGAAGTGCTGTTACTTTAATTGCTGGTGATATGAGTCTTGGCCCAACTTTAATGTTCCCATTTCAGTCTTATCACCTCTGTAAACTGTAGGCACCCTTAACCGCTATCGGGCCTGGCTTGGCGTGGGCTGCTTCGTAACAATGCTGGAATTGGAGCTTAGCGTTTCCTGAAGCACTTAACCCGTTGCTCACAATTTTTAAACCATTTCCCAGTCAAACATTGGAAGATGCTTTTGTCTGGTGACTGATGCCTCTGAGTAATTTGGAGTTCTGAGGCTTTTATTTTATCAAGCATTGGGAAGGGTGGATGTCTAACACAAATTGTGAGGGCTTATGCAATAAAGTCATGGATGTTGCAGAATGGGAGGCCATTTGGCCCATCGTGCCTGTGCCAACAGTAGTCCTCAGATTTTTTACTACGATCTTATTCCTCCTGCTCTTTTTATTTTTAGTACTGCACTGACTAAATGAATCGATTTGAGTCTGTCCATATGGTTCAGATGACAAAAAAATGAATTATTGAAGGTATCATATATATGTGGTGATGCTGGGATTGGCAGCAAATGGCCTAGACTTCACTGTCCCAGGGAGAGGGAGAGGGCCCAGACTGCACTGTCCCAGGGAGAGAGAGAGAGAGAGGGCCCAGTCTGCACTGTCCCAGGGAGAGAGAGAGAGAGAGGGCCCAGACTGCACTGTCACAGGGAGAGAGGGAGAGGGCCCAGACTGCACTGTCACAGGGAGAGAGAGAGAGAGAGGGCCCAGACTGCACTGTCCCAGGGAGAGAGAGAGAGAGAGGGCCCAGACTGCACTGTCCCAGGGAGAGAGAGAGAGAGAGGGCCCAGACTGCACTGTCACAGGGAGAGAGGGAGAGGGCCCAGACTGCACTGTCCCAGGGAGAGAGAGAGAGAGAGGGCCCAGACTGCACTGTCCCAGGGAGAGAGAGAGAGAGAGGGCCCAGACTGCACTGTCCCAGGGAGAGAGAGAGAGAGAGGGCCCAGACTGCACTGTCCCAGGGAGAGAGAGAGAGAGAGGGCCCAGACTGCACTGTCCCAGGGAGAGAGAGAGAGAGAGGGCCCAGACTGCACTGTCCCAGGGAGAGAGAGAGAGAGAGGGCCCAGACTGCACTGTCCCAGGGAGAGAGAGAGAGAGGGCCCAGACTGCACTGTCCCAGGGAGAGAGAGAGGGAGAGGGCCCAGACTGCACTGTCCCAGGGAGAGAGAGAGAGAGAGGGCCCAGACTGCACTGTCCCAGGGAGAGAGAGAGAGAGAGGGCCCAGACTGCACTGTCACAGGGAGAGAGGGAGAGGGCCCAGACTGCACTGTCACAGGGAGAGAGAGAGAGAGAGGGCCCAGACTGCACTGTCCCAGGGAGAGAGAGAGAGAGAGGGCCCAGACTGCACTGTCCCAGGGAGAGAGAGAGAGAGAGGGCCCAGACTGCACTGTCCCAGGGAGAGAGAGAGGGCCCAGACTGCACTGTCCCAGGGAGAGAGAGAGGGCCCAGACTGCACTGTCACAGGGAGAGAGGGAGAGGGCCCAGACTGCACTGTCTCAGGGAGAGAGGGCCCAGACTGCACTGTCTCAGGGAGAGAGAGGGCCCAGACTGCACTGTCCCAGGGAGAGGGAGAGGGCCCAGACTGCACTGTCACAGGGAGAGAGAGAGAGAGGGCCCAGACTGCACTGTCCCAGGGAGAGAGAGAGAGAGAGGGCCCAGACTGCACTGTCCCAGGGAGAGAGAGAGAGAGAGGGCCCAGACTGCACAGTCCCAGGGAGAGAGAGAGAGAGGGCCCAGACTGCACTGTCCCAGGGAGAGAGAGAGGGAGAGGGCCCAGACTGCACTGTCCCAGGGAGAGAGAGGGCCCAGACTGCACTGTCTCAGAGAGAGAGAGAGGGAGAGGGCCCAGACTGCACTGTCCCAGGGAGAGAGAGAGAGAGGGCCCAGACTGCACTGTCACAGGGAGAGAGGGAGAGGGCCCAGACTGCACTGTCCCAGGGAGAGAGAGAGAGAGGGCCCAGACTGCACTGTCCCAGGGAGAGAGAGAGAGAGGGCCCAGACTGCACTGTCCCAGGGAGAGAGAGAGGGAGAGGGCCCAGACTGCACTGTCTCAGGGAGAGAGAGAGGGAGAGGGCCCAGACTGCACTGTCCCAGGGAGAGAGAGGGCCCAGACTGCACTGTCCCAGGGAGAGAGAGAGGGAGAGGGCCCAGACTGCACTGTCTCAGGGAGAGAGAGAGGGAGAGGGCCCAGACTGCACTGTCCCAGGGAGAGAGAGGGCCCAGACTGCACTGTCCCAGGGAGAGAGAGAGGGAGAGGGCCCAGACTGCACTGTCACAGGGAGAGAGGGAGAGGGCCCAGACTGCACTGTCACAGGGAGAGAGGGAGAGGGCCCAGACTGCACTGTCACAGGGAGAGAGGGAGAGGGCCCAGACTGCACTGTCTCAGGGAGAGAGAGGGCCCAGACTGCATTGTCTCAGGGAGAGAGAGGGCCCAGACTGCACTGTCCCAGGGAGAGGGAGAGGGCCCAGACTGCACTGTCCCAGGGAGAGAGAGAGAGAGAGGGCCCAGACTGCACTGTCTCAGAGAGAGAGAGAGGGCCCAGACTACACTGTCCCAGGGAGAGAGAGAGAGAGAGGGCCCAGACTGCACTGTCTCAGGGAGAGAGAGAGGGAGAGGGCCCAGACTGCACTGTCCCAGGGAGAGAGAGGGCCCAGACTGCACTGTCCCAGGGAGAGAGAGAGGGAGAGGGCCCAGACTGCACTGTCCCAGGGAGAGGGAGAGGGAGAGGGCCCAGACTGCACTGTCCCAGAGATAGAGAGGGCCCAGACTGCACTGTCCCAGGGAGAGAAAGAGGGAGAGGGCCCAGACTGCACTGTCCCAGGGAGAGAGAGAGGGAGAGGGCCCAGACTGCACTGTCCCAGGGAGAGAGTGAGGGAGAGGGCCCAGACTGCACTGTCCCAGGGAGAGAGAGAGGGAGAGGGCCCAGACTGCACTGTCCCAGGGAGAGAGAGAGAGAGAGGGCCCAGACTGCACTGTCCCAGGGAGAGAGAGGGCCCAGACTGCACTGTCCCAGGGAGAGAGAGGGCCCAGACTGCACTGTCCCAGGGAGAGAGAGAGGGAGAGGGCCCAGACTGCACTGTCCCAGGGAGAAAGCCAGAGGGCCCAGACTGCACTGGCCCAGGGAGAGAGGGAGAGTGCCCAGACTGCACTGTCTCAGGGAGAGAGAGAGGGAGGGAGGGGGCTCAGGCTGTGCTGTCCCAAGTAGAGAGAGGGCCCAAACTGCTCTGTCTCAGGGAGAGAGAGAGAGACAGGGCCCAGACTGCACTGTCCCAGGGAGAGAGAGAGAGAGAGAGCCCAGACTGCTCTGTCTCAGGGAGAGAGAGAGAGAGAGGGCCCAGACTGCACTGTCCCAGGGAGAGAGAGAGAGAGAGGGCCCAGACTGCACTGACTCAGGGAGAGAGAGGGCCCAGACTGCACTGTCTCAGGGACAGAGAGGGCCCAGACTGCACTGTCCCAGGGAGAGAGAGAGAGAGAGTGAGAGAACTCAGACTACACTGTCCCAGGGAGAGAGAGGGCCCAGACTGCACTGTCCCAGGGGGAGAGAGAGAGGGCCCAGACTGCACTGTCCCAGGGGGAGAGAGAGAGGGCCCAGACTGCACTGTCCCAGGGAGAGAGAGAGAGAGTGAGAGAACTCAGACTACACTGTCCCAGGGAGAGAGAGGGCCCAGACTGCACTGTCCCAGGGAGAGAGAGAGAGAGGGGGCCAAGACTGCACTGGCCCAGGGGGAGAGAGAGAGAGAGAGAGGGCCCAGACTGCACTGTCCCAGAGAGAGAGGGAGAGGGTCCAGACTGCACTGTCCCAGAGAGAGAGGGAGAGGGCCCAGACTGCACTGTCCCAGAGAGAGAGGGAGAGGGCCCAAGACTGCACTGTCCCAGGGGGGGAGAGAGAGAGAGAGGGCCCAGACTGCACTGTCCTAGGGAGAGAGAGAGGGCTCAGACGGCACTGTCCCAGAGAGAGAGGGAGAGGGCCCAAGACTGCACTGTCCCAGGGGGGGAGAGAGAGAGAGAGGGCCCAGACTGCACTGTCCCAGGGAGAGAGAGAGGGAGAGAGAGAGGGCCCAGACTGCACTGTCCCAGGGAGAGAGAGAGAGAGAGAGAGAGGGACCAGACTGCACTGTCCCAGGGAGAGAGAGAGGGAGAGAGAGAGGGACCAGACTGCACTGTCCCAGGGAGAGAGAGAGAGAGGGACCAGACTGCACTGTCCCAGGGAGAGAGAGGGAGAGGGCCCAGGCTGCACTTTACCAGGGAGAGAGAGAGACAGAGGCAGAGGGCCCAGACTGCACTGTCCCAGAGAGAGAGAGAGAGAGAGAGAGGACCAGACTGCCCTGTCCCAGGGAGAGAGGGGGAGAGGGCCCAGACTGCACTGTCCCAGGGAGAGAGCGAGAGAGGGGGGGCCAAGACTACACTGTCCCAGGGACAGAGAGGGCCAAGACTGCACTGGCCCAGGGGGAGAGAGAGATGCCAAACTGCACTGTCCCAGGGAGAGAGAGAGAGGGCTCAGACGGCATTGTCCCAGGGACAGAGAGAGAGAGGGGGCCAAGACTGCACTGGCCCAGGGAGAGAGTGGCAGAGGGTCCAGACGGCACTGTCCCAGGGAGTGAGGGCCCAGACGGCACGGTCCCAGGGAGAGAGGGCCCAGACGGCACGGTCCCAGGGAGAGAGGGCCCAGACGGCACGGTCCCAGGGAGAGAGGGCCCAGACGGCACGGTCCCAGGGAGTGAGGGCCCAGATGGCACGGTCCCAGGGAGTGAGGGCCCAGACGGCACTGTCCCAGGGAGTGAGGGTCCAGACTGCACTGTCCCAGGTAGAGAGCAAGAGAGGGGGGGCTCAGACAGCACTGTCCCAGGGAGTGAGGGCCCAGACGGCACTGTCCCAGGGAGTGAGGGCCCAGACGGCACTGTCCCAGGGAGTGAGGGCCCAGACGGCACTGTCCCAGGGAGTGAGGGCCCAGACGGCACTGTCCCAGGGAGTGAGGGCCCAGACGGCACTGTCCCAGGGAGTGAGGGCCCAGACGGCACTGTCCAGGGAGTGAGGGCCCAGACGGCACTGTCCCAGGGAGTGAGGGCCCAGACGGCACTGTCCCAGGGAGTGAGGGCCCAGACCGGCACTGTCCCAGGGAGTGAGGGCCCAGACGGCACTGTCCCAGGGAGTGAGGGCCCAGACGGCACTGTCCCAGGGAGTGAGGGCCCAGACGGCACTGTCCCAGGGAGTGAGGGCCCAGACGGCACTGTCCCAGGGAGTGAGGGCCCAGACGGCACTGTCCCAGGGAGTGAGGGCCCAGACGGCACTGTCCCAGGGAGTGAGGGCCCAGACGGCACTGTCCCAGGGAGTGAGGGCCCAGACGGCACTGTCCCAGGGAGTGAGGGCCCAGACGGCACTGTCCCAGGGAGTGAGGGCCCAGACGGCACTGTCCCAGGGAGTGAGGGCCCAGACGGCACTGTCCCAGGGAGTGAGGGCCCAGACGGCACTGTCCCAGGGAGTGAGGGCCCAGACGGCACTGTCCCAGGGAGTGAGGGCCCAGACGGCACTGTCCCAGGGAGTGAGGGCCCAGACGGCACTGTCCCAGGGAGTGAGGGCCCAGACGGCACTGTCCCAGGGAGTGAGGGCCCAGACGGCACTGTCCCAGGGAGTGAGGGCCCAGACGGCACTGTCCCAGGGAGTGAGGGCCCAGACGGCACTGTCCCAGGGAGTGAGGGCCCAGACGGCACTGTCCCAGGGAGTGAGGGCCCAGACGGCACTGTCCCAGGGAGTGAGGGCCCAGACGGCACTGTCCCAGGGAGTGAGGGCCCAGACGGCACTGTCCCAGGGAGTGAGGGCCCAGACGGCACTGTCCCAGGGAGTGAGGGCCCAGACGGCACTGTCCCAGGGAGTGAGGGCCCAGACGGCACTGTCCCAGGGAGTGAGGGCCCAGACGGCACTGTCCCAGGGAGTGAGGGCCCAGACGGCACTGTCCCAGGGAGTGAGGGCCCAGACGGCACTGTCCCAGGGAGTGAGGGCCCAGACGGCACTGTCCCAGGGAGTGAGGGCCCAGACGGCACTGTCCCAGGGAGTGAGGGCCCAGACGGCACTGTCCCAGGGAGTGAGGGCCCAGACGGCACTGTCCCAGGGAGTGAGGGCCCAGACGGCACTGTCCCAGGGAGTGAGGGCCCAGACGGCACTGTCCCAGGGAGTGAGGGCCCAGACGGCACTGTCCCAGGGAGTGAGGGCCCAGACGGCACTGTCCCAGGGAGTGAGGGCCCAGACGGCACTGTCCCAGGGAGTGAGGGCCCAGACGGCACTGTCCCAGGGAGTGAGGGCCCAGACGGCACTGTCCCAGGGAGTGAGGGCCCAGACGGCACTGTCCCAGGGAGTGAGGGCCCAGACGGCACTGTCCCAGGGAGTGAGGGCCCAGACGGCACTGTCCCAGGGAGTGAGGGCCCAGACGGCACTGTCCCAGGGAGTGAGGGCCCAGACGGCACTGTCCCAGGGAGTGAGGGCCCAGACGGCACTGTCCCAGGGAGTGAGGGCCCAGACGGCACTGTCCCAGGGAGTGAGGGCCCAGACGGCACTGTCCCAGGGAGTGAGGGCCCAGACGGCACTGTCCCAGGGAGTGAGGGCCCAGACGGCACTGTCCCAGGGAGTGAGGGCCCAGACGGCACTGTCCCAGGGAGTGAGGGCCCAGACGGCACTGTCCCAGGGAGTGAGGGCCCAGACGGCACTGTCCCAGGGAGTGAGGGCCCAGACGGCACTGTCCCAGGGAGTGAGGGCCCAGACGGCACTGTCCCAGGGAGTGAGGGCCCAGACGGCACTGTCCCAGGGAGTGAGGGCCCAGACGGCACTGTCCCAGGGAGTGAGGGCCCAGACGGCACTGTCCCAGGGAGTGAGGGCCCAGATGGCACTGTCCCAGGGAGTGAGGGCCCAGACGGCACTGTCCCAGGGAGTGAGGGCCCAGACGGCACTGTCCCAGGGAGGGAGAGGGCCCAGACGGCACTGTCCCAGGGGGAGGGAGAGGGCCCAGACTGCACAGTCTCAGGGGGAGAGAGAGAGGACCAGACTGCACTGTCCCAGGGAGAGTGGGAGAGGGAGAGGGAGAGGGCCCAGACTGCACGGTCCCAGGGAGAGAGGGCCCAGACGGCACTGTCCCAGGGAGAGAGGGCCCAGACGGCACGGTCCCAGGGAGAGAGGGCCCAGACGGCACTGTCCCAGGGAGAGAGGGCCCAGACGGCACTGTCCCAGGGAGAGAGGGCCCAGACGGCACTGTCCCAGGGAGAGAGGGCCCAGACGGCACTGTCCCAGGGAGAGAGGGCCCAGACGGCACTGTCCCAGGGAGAGAGGGCCCAGACGGCACTGTCCCAGGGAGAGAGGGCCCAGACGGCACTGTCCCAGGGAGAGAGGGCCCAGACGGCACTGTCCCAGGGAGAGAGGGCCCAGACGGCACTGTCCCAGGGAGAGAGGGCCCAGACGGCACTGTCCCAGGGAGAGAGGGCCCAGACGGCACTGTCCCAGGGAGAGAGGGCCCAGACGGCACTGTCCCAGGGAGAGAGGGCCCAGACGGCACTGTCCCAGCGAGAGAGGGCCCAGACGGCACTGTCCCAGGGAGAGGGAGAGGGCCCAGACTGCACAGTCTCAGGGGGAGAGAGAGAGGACCAGACTGCACTGTCCCAGGGAGAGTGGGAGAGGGAGAGGGAGAGGGCCCAGACTGCACGGTCCCAGGGAGAGTGAGAGGGCCCAGACTGCACTGTCCCAGGAAGAGAGGGAGAGGGCCCAGACTGCACTGTCCCAGGGAGAGAGGGAGAGGGCCCAGACTGCACTGTCTCAGGGAGAGAGAGAGAGAGAGCCCAGACTGCACTGTCCCAAGGAGAGAGAGAGCCCAGACTGCACTGTCCCAGGGTGTGAGAGAGAGGGAGAGGGCCCAGACTGCACTGTCCCAGGGAGAGAGAGAGGGAGAGGGCCAAGACTACACTGTCCCAGGGAGAGAGAGAGTGGCAGAGGGTCCAGACTACACTGTCCCAGGGAGAGAGAGAGAGAGAGAGGACCAGACTGCACTGTCCCAGGGAGAGAGAGAGTGGCAGAGGGTCCAGACTACACTGTCCCAGGGAGAGAGAGAGAGAGAGGGCCCAGACTGCACTGTCCCAGGGAGAGAGAGAGTGGCAGAGGGTCCAGACTGCACTGTCCCAGGGAGAGAGAGAGAGAGGGCCCAGACTGCACTGTCCCAGGGAGAGAGAGAGAGAGAGAGGGCCCAGACTGCACTGTCCCAGGGAGAGAGAGAGAGAGAGAGGGCCCAGACTGCACTGTCCCAGGGAGAGAGAGAGAGAGAGAGAGGGCCCAGACTGCACTGTGCCAGGGAGAGTGGGAGAGGGAGAGGGAGAGGGCCCAGACTGCACAGTCTCAGGGGGAGAGAGAGAGGACCAGACTGCACTGTGCCAGGGAGAGTGGGAGAGGGAGAGGGCCCAGACTGCACGGTCCCAGGGAGAAGGAGAGAGAGGGACAAACTGCACTGTCCCGGGGAGAGGGCCCAGACTGCACTGTCCCAGGGAGAGAGAGAGAGAGAGGGCCCAGACTGCACTGTCCCAGGGAGAGAGAGAGAGAGAGGGCCCAGACTGCACTGTCCCAGGGAGAGAGAGAGGGCCCAGACTGCACTGTCCCAGGGGGAGAGAGAGAAGGCCCAGACTGCACTGTCCCAGGGAGAGAGAGAGGGAGAGGGCCCAGACTGCACTGTCCCAGGGAGAGAGAGAGGGAGAAGGCCCAGACTGCACTGTCCCAGGGAGAGAGAGAGGGAGAAGGCCCAGACTGCACTGTCCCAGTGAGAGAGAGAAGGAGAGAGCCCAGACTGCACTGTCCCAGGGAGAGAGAGAGGGAGAGAGCCCAGACTGCACTGTCCCAGGGAGAGAGAGAGAGAGAGAGGGCCCAGACTGCACTGTCCCAGGGAGAGAGAGAGGGAGAGGGCCCAGACTGCACTGTCCCAGGGAGAGAGAGAGGGAGAAGGCCCAGACTGCACTGTCCCAGGGAGAGAGAGAGGGAGAGAGCCCAGACTGCACTGTCCCAGGGAGAGAGAGAGAGAGAGGGCCCAGACTGCTCTGTCCCAGTGAGAGAGAGAGAGGGAGAGAGCCCAGACTGCACTGTCCCAGTGAGAGAGAGAGAGGGAGAGAGCCCAGACTGCACTGTCCCAGGGAGAGAGAGAGAGAGCCCAGACTGCACTGTCCCAGGGAGAGAGAGAGAGGGCCCAGACTGCACTGTCCCAGGGAGAGAGAGAGAGGGCCCAGACTGCACTGTCCCAGGGAGAGAGAGAGAGAGAGGGCCCAGACTGCTCTGTCCCAGTGAGAGAGAGAGAGGGAGAGAGCCCAGACTGCACTGTCCCAGTGAGAGAGAGAGAGGGAGAGAGCCCAGACTGCACTGTCCCAGGGAGAGAGAGAGAGGGCCCAGACTGCACTGTCCCAGGGAGAGAGAGGGCCCAGTCTGCACTGTCCCAGGGAGAGGGTGTCCAGACTGCACTGTCCCAGGGAGAGTGAGAGATGGCCCAGGCTGCACTTTTCCAGTGAGAGAGGACCCAGACTGCACTGTTCCAGGGAGAGTGAGAGGGGGAGAGGGCCCAGGCGGCACGGCCATTGGAGAGAGAGAGAGAGAGAGAGGTCCCAGAATTCACTGTCCCATGGAGAGAGAGAAAGATAGAGTGGGCCCAGACTGCACTGTCCCAGGGAGAGAGGGCCCAGACTGCACTGTCCCAGGGAGAGAGGGCCCAGACTGCACTGTCCCAGGGAGAGAGGGCCCAGACTGCACTGTCCCAGGGAGAGAGGGCCCAGACTGCACTGTCTGAAGAAGAGAGGGCCCAGACTGCACTGTCCCAGAGATAGAGAGAGAGAGAGAGGGCCCAGACTGCACTGTCCCAGGGAGAGTGAGAGAGGGCCCAGGCTGCACTGTTCCAGGGAGAGTGAGAGGGGGAGAGGGCCCAGGCGGCACGGCCATTGGAGAGAGAGAGAGAGAGAGGGCCCAGAATTCACTGTCCCATGGAGAGAGAGAAAGATAGAGTGGGCCCAGACTGCACTGTCCCAGGGAGAGAGGGCCCAGACTGCACTGTCCCAGGGAGAGAGGGCCCAGACTGCACTGTCCCAGGGAGAGAGGGCCCAGACTGCACTGTCCCAGGGAGAGAGGGCCCAGACTGCACTGTCCCAGGGAGAGAGGGCCCAGACTGCACTGTCCCAGGGAGAGAGGGCCCAGACTGCACTGTCCCAGGGAGAGAGGGCCCAGACTGCACTGTCTGAAGAAGAGAGGGCCCAGACTGCACTGTCCCAGAGATAGAGAGAGAGAGAGAGGGCCCAGACTGCACTGTCCCAGGGAGAGAGAGAGAGGGCCCAGACTGCACTGTCCCAGGGAGAGAGAGAGAGAGCGAGAGGGCCCAGACTGCACTGTCCCAGAGATAGAGAGAGAGAGAGAGGGCCCAGACTGCACTGTCCCCGGGAGAGGGAGAGAGAGGGCCCAGACTGCACTGTCCCAGGGAGAGGGGGTCCAGACTGCACTGTCCCAGGGAGAGTGAGAGAGGGCCCAGGCTGCACTGTTCCAGTGAGAGTGAGAGGGGGAGAGGGCCCAGGCGGCACGGCCATTGGAGAGAGAGAGAGAGAGAGGGCCCAGAATTCACTGTCCCATGGAGAGAGAGAAAGATAGAGTGGGCCCAGACTGCACTGTCCCAGGGAGAGAGGGCCCAGACTGCACTGTCCCAGGGAGAGAGGGCCCAGACTGCACTGTCCCAGGGAGAGAGGGCCCAGACTGCACTGTCCCAGTGAGAGAGGGCCCAGACTGCACTGTCTGAAGAAGAGAGGGCCCAGACTGCACTGTCTGAAGAAGAGAGGGCCCAGACTGCACTGTCTGAAGAAGAGAGGGCCCAGACTGCACTGTCTGAAGAAGAGAGGGCCCAGACTGCACTGTCCCAGAGATAGAGAGAGAGAGAGAGGGCCCAGACTGCACTGTCCCAGAGATAGAGAGAGAGAGAGAGGGCCCAGACTGCACTGAACCAGGGAGAGAGAGATAGAGAGAGGGCCCAGACTGCACTGTCCCAGGGAGAGAGAGAGAGAGAGAGAGAGAGGGCCCAGACTGCACTGTCCCAGGGAGAGAGAGAGAGGGCCCAGACTGCACTGTCTGAAGAAGAGAGGGCCCAGACTGCACTGTCCCAGAGATAGAGAGGGCCCAGACTGCACTGTCTGAAGAAGAGAGGGCCCAGACTGCACTGTCCCAGGCGGAGAGAGAGAGAGAGGGCCCAGACTGCACTGTCCCAGGCGGAGAGAGAGAGAGAGGGCCCAGACTGCACTGTCCCAGGGAGAGAGAGAGAGAGGGAGAGAGCCCAGACTGCACTGTCCCAGGGAGAGAGAGTGAGAGAGCCCAGACTGCACTGTCCCAGGGGGAGAGAGAGAGAGGGCCCAGACTGCACTGTCCCAGGGGGAGAGAGAGGGAGAAGGCCCAGACTGCACTGTCCCAGTGAGAGAGAGAGAGGGCCCAGACTGCACTGTCCCAGGGGGAGAGAGAGAGGGCCCAGACTGCACTGTCCCAGGGGGAGAGAGAGGGAGAGGGCCCAGACTGCACTGTCCCAGGGAGAGAGAGAGGGAGAGGGCCCAGACTGCACTGTCCCAGTGAGAGAGAGAGAGGGAGAGAGAGCCACCGATGCACAGTCCCCAGGGAGAGAGAGAGGGAGAGGGCCCAGACTGCACTGTCCCAGGGAGAGAGGGCCCAGACTGCACTGTCTGAAGAAGAGAGGGCCCAGACTGCACTGTCTGAAGAAGAGAGGGCCCAGACTGCACTGTCTCAGAGATAGAGAGAGAGAGAGAGGGCCCAGACTGCACTGTCCCAGGGAGAGAGAGAGAGAGAGAGGGCCCAGACTGCACTGTCTGAAGAAGAGAGGGCCCAGACTGCACTGTCCCAGAGATAGAGAGGGCCCAGACTGCACTGTCTGAAGAAGAGAGG